>NC_092271.1:24538535-24838535 GCF_036320965.1 Panulirus ornatus | reverse complement strand
CAGTGTGGTTGGTCCCACATACACGAGGACTAACCCCCTTCCTCCGTCCCTCCCTTCCAAGGAAATATGTGTATTGCACACCCACCTCCCGCCCTCCCTCTTCCCATTGCTTCGATTCGCCTCTGTTACTGGGGAAAAGCCCAACCCATGCCATTTGACAGCAATAACAGTGGGGGGGAATTGATCGATAAGTCCCTTCGTCACCAGTACAACAATTGGGGTACCGTCCCTATAAAGCGCTCGGCTCAAGAAAGTGGTATATTAGCAGCTACCCTCCAATATAATCTTTCTCAGTTATTTTTTTTTGTTAATAGTGAGTAATTGTTCCTGTTTGACTTGGTGGAAAAGAACTGATCAGCAAATTTAATACGAAGTAATTTCGCGACTTACTATAAATGACGATTTAATTTATCTTTAGTCATAATACTAAGAGCTCCAATCTTTCGAAATTATTATTAGATATTTATGATTAATGCGACAATATGATCATACTTGTTAAACCGTAAGGTTAAGCTTTTGATTAAAAGCTAAAACACGTGATTGATTGACATGACGACGAAAGCTATATCCTATGATACTCAGCTGTGATTACCTAAGCTAGAATCATCTCCATAGCTGGACGCGAAGGTGTCGTTAAGATAGCTTATTTGAGACTGGGGAGAGGAGAAATTACGATGAGTCATGTTAGCTGACGCCTCTGCTGTTGTCTCTCTCTCTCTCTCTCTCTCTCTCTCTCTCTCTCTCTCTCTCTCTCTCTCTCTCTCTCTCTCTCTCTCTCTCTCTCTCTCTCTCTCTCTCTCGCTTTATTGTGCCTAGTGCTGTTGATCGATCGACCATCGCCGGAATGGAATGGGATGGAATAGAATTCCGGCCATAATTCCGACTGTAACAGAGGTTCGGTTTAAGGAAGGAATATATATATATATATATATATATATATATATATATATATATATATATATATATATATATATATATATATACAGACAGACAGTCAGGTCTGTTGCTTTACGTACAGACAATCGTCCAGTGAATAAGTCTCCAGCTGTTTATGTACGTCGAGGGAGGCAACACAGACAGAAACGTCCGATTAACAGACGGATAAAAAGATCTGTAGTAAATGATAGGTTAACAGACAGGTAGATTGTTGCTTAGGAAGCGACAGATGAACAGACAAACGACAGAAGAACGGACTAACAGACAGACAGACAGACCGACAGAAACATGGAATACATATTAATGCCCAGAGAAATAAGTCGACAGACTGACATACAGACAAAGACAAAAAAAATATTGCAGGTTCATGAACAGACAGATAGACAGCCTATTTAACAGATCGCTAGTACAGACATACAGAAGGAATGCCACAGACTGTCCCATGACACCAAACTAAACAGTCAGATAGACACACCCACCCAGACACAGACAGACAGACACAGTGCATGCCACAGACAGCAGAGGACTCAGCCAACGAGACAGACAGACGAACACCTTAGGGACACAACAGACCAACAGACAGAAACAGACAGACAGACAGAGACAGACAGACAGACAGACAGAGACAGAAGCAGACAGAGACAGACAGACAGACAGACAGAGACAGAAGCAGACAGACAGACAGAGACAAAAGCAGACAGACGAACACCTTGGGGATACGACAGACCAACAGACAGAAGCAGACAGACAGACAGAGGCAGACAGAAGCAGACAGACAGAGGCAGACAGAGGTAGTAGGGCCGTGAGTGCGCGTGGCTGCCTGCATCTGTAGCTGCTGTGACGGCGATCAATGGTGGCAGGAGGAGAGGGGGAGATGAGGGAGGGAGGGAGGGAAGGGAGAGGGAGAGGGAGGGAAGGGAAGGGAGGGAGAGGGAGGGAGGGAGGGAATGTAGATTTACACCCCTGGTACTTCCGCAAGAAAGAGGGGGTAAGAGAGTCTCTCTCTCTCTCTCTCTCTCTCTCTCTCTCTCTCTCTCTCTCTCTCTCTCTCTCTCTCTCTCTTTTCTCTCTCTCTCTCTCTCTCTCTCTCTCTCTCTCTCTCTCTCTCTCTCTCTCTCTCTCTCTCTCTTTAGCGCAGAGTGTGTGTGGGTGTGTATATGCTCTCTTTGGGTGTGTTTCATGTTGCTTTGGTTGTGTGTGTGTGTGTGTGTGTGTGTGTGTGTGTGTGTGTGTGTGTGTGTGTGTGTGTGTTTCTGTGGGTCTGTGTGTCTGTATTTCCCATGGCCTGTGTACGGCCATGATATGAAATAACTTGACTGCAATAAAGATCATCAACACCATGAACACCACCCTGAATACGACCCTTAAAGCACAGCGGTACGACCCTTGTACATGACGGTACACTCCTTCATCACAACAGTACGACCACTGAGCACGTGAGTACGAACCATGGGCGTGATGGCTTCGTCTTTGACCTGACCTTGATGTGGTCAGGTCGTAGATCACACCATCATGCTCAAGGGTCGTACCGTCGTGCTCAAGGGTCGTACCGTCGTGCTCAAGGGTCGTACCGTCGTGCTCAAGGGTCGTACCGTCGTGCTCAAGGGTCGTACTGTCGTGCTCAAGGCTACAAAGATGTCAAGCCTCCTTCCCCCGAATATATATGAATATATATATATATATATATATATATATATATATATATATATATATATATATATATATATATATATATATATATATATGTAATATGTGTGTGTTTGTGTGACCCTGACATCTAGACAATAACTACATGCTGGTGTTCAACGTGCAGACACACCCGATAAACAAACATGTGACTCTTTAAGCTTCCCCGGCCGACACGCTAAGCGGCTCAGCTAAGCCCGTGGCTACCAGAGCGGCAGCGATGGAAATAACAACAAGTGCAGCAACTACAGCCGTAGCAACAACAACAACAACAACAACAGCAGCAAGGACAAACAGAGTCAGCAGACAGCATGCAAGAAGAACAAGTACAATGGCCAACAGTTGAAGAACATCCCGGCCCTGTTCTTCCTATCCCATCCCTAAGCACTGTAGAACATCTCACCATTCGTATCCATCCCATCTCATCCCTATCCTTCCTATCCCATCCCTAGCCACTGAGAAAAGGGCCTCGTCCCACCCCTGACAGCGTAATGGGATAGGCTACACCAACTCTCTCTTGTCTATCCCCCTCACTAGCCTGGGTGACGCACCAGCAAGAATAGACGAACACGAGCAAAAAAAAAAAAAAAAAAACCACACATGCCGTGGAATCCTCAACCATTCCCTCCCCTCCCTCTGTCTTACTCCCTCTCCCATGCCTCTCCCATCCCGTGGAATTCTCCTACCATACCTTTCACCCCACATCTACCAGGTCATTCTCCCCAGCCTAAGAATATCTCCTGCTCCCCCATCTACATCTTCTTGACTCCCCCAAGAGCCGTAGACTCCCCTAGACTCCTAAGAACTGTTCTTGCCTCCCCCAGACTCTCCCCAGCCTCCTCCAGCCTCCTCTTTGAGGCTGGAGCCCTCTCCCTCCTGCCAGGTAGTGATGCCATCAGCCAGGCATCGAGGGTGTCAGCCGTCAGCCCGACAGCAACGTAAGCAAGGGCTGACAGCTCCAAGTCTCGTCGCCTGCCCTACACTAAGGCTCGTCCCAGCCATGATCCTCCAGCAAGGATCCAACATACTGGTGGTCTTAATGATGTAACAGGTAGAGGCCATGTCTACTGTGTGTGTGTGTGTGTGTGTGTGTGTGTGTGTGTGTGTGTGTGTGTGTGTGTGTGTGATTATGAATTTGTAATATACGGGGAAGGATTTTCAACACTCTAGGTTGACCCCATCTCTTGAGCGTTCTATCATACAACTTCTTAAACTTCAGAATGCTATCTACATTCACAGTGACGGGCATTCTATTCCATTCAACCACACATCTTTTCGTATAAAAGTCTATTTTTTTTTTTCACATCTTTTCACACAAGTTTCTTGCTTGATTTAGTGTTATGGCTTGTGTGTGTGTGTGTGTGTTCTGTCCCCACATCTTGCGAGGTGCTTCGTTGAAGACATATTATCACACGATGGTACACATCCATGGCGTCAAGTAACTCAACTCCCTCTCTCTATGATACCATCTGTGTTGCTCTCCTCTTTACTATCTCTGACTTCGTTGTACTTCTGTAAGGGCGATGATCAAGGTTGAAATTCATTCTCCATTTTGGCCTAACTCACGATGTGAACACTGACTATCCCCCTCATCCATGTACTTCAGTAGTGGTGGTAGTCTGGCGTAGCAGCGACGCGTCGTGCCCAAAGGCGACAGAGACTCCTCCTCCCTCACCTCCCACACCAGCCGCTGTGCAGAGAGAGAGAGAGGAAAAAAATTGTTTGAAAGAAAAAAGAAAGTTTTGAATACAGCAGACTCGAAGAGATAACCAGCTCTCTCTCTCTCCCCTCCCTCCCTCACTCCTCCCCTTCCCCCTCATATCATCCCCTCTCCCTCTGCCGGCGTGTGGGGTGGGAGGAGGGAGGTGTTTAAAGCCCACTTTAAAACCCCCATCGACCTGGGATTGAAAGATAAATTTCTTTTTCTTTGCGAACAGATTTACGCAGACGCGATGAATGGATGTTCCTACATATTTTATAGGAATATATATATATATATATATATATATATATATATTGTGTTTATAGATGTTTAGATTGACGTGGTTACGTCATATGTATCATAATGAATCCTCAGAAAATTTGTGCCAAACAGTACTAAAAAAAAACATTGATATTTGAGAAATATTTACGTCAATAGGATATACGTTGAAATATATCAGAAATACAGTTTTAGTGTTTTTGGCAGATAATTAAGAGTACAGTGCAGATACAGAGTCTGAAATTTACACAGGTAATTTAATTTGCAATATCTTCCAAAAAACCGTTCTAGGAAATTTTCCAAAGATAATATAATTTGCAATATATTCAAAAATATATAGCTTGAGAAACTTTTTTTTTTCTTCTTTTCATATAATGTCGTACTCGACTCTGAATATAGCTCAGGGGGAAACATTTTCCTTTCCTTCCTCTGAGCACAGACGACTGTGTCTCAGACGAAAATGTGCAGAGGTCGCGTCACACATTGAACACAACACTTGCCATCGAAGACCCACCTGCTCTTCATCTTCTTCTTCTTCGTCTTCTTCTTCTTCTTCTTCTTCTTCGTCTTCTTCTTCTTCTTCGTCTTCTTCTTCTTCTTCTTCTTCTTCTTCTTCTTCTTCTTCTTCTTCCTCGTCTTCTTCTTCTTCGTCATCATCATCATCTTCTTCTTCTTCTTCTTCTTCTTCTTCTTCTTCTTCTTCTTCTTCTTCTTCTTCCTCTTCTTCTTCTTCTTCGTCTTATCTTTTTTTTTCTTTTTCCAAAACGCGACCGTAAAAAAAGTTGCTCGAAATGCCACAGGCGGGCGGGCTGGCTCGGCAAGTAGGCAAGCAGATGCATTTAGTGTGTGTGTGTGTGTGTGTGTGCCTGGGGTGGTGGTGGTGGGGTGGTAACTTGATAAGGTTGTGCCAGCTATCCTTCAGGAACCAATTTTAGGAACTGGGAAGTGTGTGGTCGGTGGTCGGTGGTGGTAGAGAAGGGGAGGAGTGGGGACACCCCCCTCCCCCCTCTCCCCCCTCCGGTGCCTCGGTAATAACGGGGGAAATGAACAGAACACAATTGAGAATTTAATGCGTTCTTCAAATCAGACATGGCGTTGTTAACGTTCCGATATCTCATTAGCTGATAAGGACCCAGAGTCATTTAAGGGGCGGGGTGGAGCTGGGTGGAGAGGAAGACCCCGATGAGGCAATTACAGCCGATGGTACAATGTTTCGTGAACTAAAGTCTGCGATGACGTCACATTTTACTCTTGATAAAAAGGTGATTATTTTACAGCGTTGCGCAAGCTGGGGGCGAGACTACACTGTCGACCAGGTGAAAGACAGCGAAAAGGAAGGAATTTCAAAACATTATGAATTAAGGATATGTTTTTTGATGAGGATTTTTATAGTTTTTCATATGATCTATCGGTATACGAGGGTACGGTGACCATCCCCCTAGGTATGATGATCTGGCCTTTGACCTGATGCTTATAAAGGTCAGGTTGATAAATAAAAAAAGAGGTCAGACCATCATACCCTCCTGTTCGAGGTTGGTATGCTGACCTATTTTGACCTGAGGTCAAAGGCCAGACTCTCAAACCCAAGGTGGTCGAACTATACTAGTTCAAAAGGAGGGTCGTGGGTCGTACTTGTAGGGGCAAGTAATTAATAAAGGTTGATTTAATGAAGAGATCTCATTAGGACTGCTCAACTGGAAACGCTCGTTCGTTACAACCCGCCGTTTTCGTTATACCCCGCCGTTCGTTACAACCCGCCGTTTTCGTTATACCCCGCCGTTCGTTACAACCCGCCGTTTTCGTTATACCCCGCCGTTCGGTACAACCCGTCGTTTTCGTTATACCCCGCCGTTCGTTAAGCTGGAGTCCTTTTAACCTAAAGCTTAACCTAAAGCTTAACGCACCAGTGTAACACACAGAGCTGAACGATTGATACGCTGTAATTCTAACTAGTACAACAGTGTTGTTATAAATTTAACCTGAAGCTGGTTAATGTTACCAGATTACCGTGTGGACTGTGGGGGGGTTGAAATATAGTCACCTGAACGGTTTACGTAAACTCTGGCTACATGGTGGTTTACAGTAGTCCACATCGTCAGTAAACCGTTCTTTAAAGGTTTAGTTTTCCCGGTTTATTCGTGTGAGTTTGATCTGACGTTAGTGCACAATGCAGTGCAGATTAGGGTGAATTTAGCATTACAGCGAAGTGTAGATTAGGTTTGTTTAGCATATGCGAATGCCAGTAGGGAGAGAGAGAGAGAGAGAGAGAGAGAGAGAGAGAGAGAGAGAGAGAGAGAGAGAGAGAGAGAGAGAGAAGGGCGGAGGATGATGAGGAACCACTCGTAGATCCGTGAATGGACGAGAATATAATAAAGTGGGTAAAAAAAGAGAATGCTGAAGGGTTTGTTCTCGTGGAGGGCAGAGCAGAGAGAGAGAGAGAGAGAGAGAGAGAGAGAGAGAGAGAGAGAGAGAGAGAGAGAGAGAGAGAGAGAGAATGGTATTGAAAAGGGGTGGCAAAGTAGAAGTTAATGGAGAAGGATGGAGGGGGGAGGGTTGTGGGTGACGTGAGACAAAGACGTGTAGAGAGGGAACACTGGCGCTGCCATTGTGAGGGAGGGTCGTGTGCTGTGGTCTTGCATGATGGCCGATGATGACAGATGTAAACAGTCAGTTGAATTAACTACATCTAACAGCTGCTGGAGATAGACAGAGGAGGTGTTAGATATAGATAATGAAGCTATTACAAAATACTGGAGCAGACAGTCCCTACACAGACACTGGTTGTTGTTTACTGTGGTTGGGATGAGAGGATGTTCTTGAAGCTGTGTGGACGAGATGGGAATGGTCTCGATGCTGTGTGGACGAGATGGGAATGGTCTCGATGCTGTTGTGGTGCCGAACTGCAACTTGCGGACGAGAGATCTCAGGTGTGAGGCGATAACGGTGGCGCGGGTGATGTTTTGTGTCATATTCCAGTTTGATGTGGGTATGACAGACAGCCCGATGGCCTACGGGTAGAAACAGCTTGATTCCCTGACGGCAAAGTAAGGCAAGGCTTATTCCAAGATTGAGCCGGGGTAGAGAAGAAATCGAGGGTAGCCATTATGAGGTGAACTAAGTCATGCCAACGTTGAACCTCGCTAAGGAAGGTTGTTATAGGACAGATCATGAAATATATATATATATATATATATATATATATATATATATATATATATATATATATATATATATTACGATGTCATACTTTATCCGGAAGTTAATCAGTGAAGTTGTGGACTTATCGCGAAATTTATCATCCTGTGTGTCGTGGTAGATGGCGCCCCACGATGTCATGGGTTTTTTTTATACACTGGCTGCTGGGGGAGGCACGGAGGACTGCGGTAATCCATTATTTGCCCGCCGTATACGCTGGACGAAGAAGGGGGAGGGGTGAGTTTTTGCCCCCAACCCGTCATCAGAAGGTGTTGGGGGAACCTTGTGTGGGGCGACTGGTGGCCCCAGACGGTCGTGTCAGGTCTTGTCAAGACAACGTGTTGTTAGAGGTTACGACACGACACACCGGTCACAGACGTGCTGGTGACGAGTGAGTAATTGTGGGTCTTGAGGTGTGTGTGGATGTGTGTGTCTGTGTCAATGTGTGCGCGTGTGTGTGTCCAGCGTATTACTAGACCGTAAGAATATTGTCCTTGGTCGATTCTTTTTATTTTCCTCTTTACTGGATTACATTTGACGTGTCTTGAGTCGGGGTGGATTGCAGTACATCACTTGAGTAATTCATAGTCTACTATGGTCAATTATGTGTTGGTCTCTCATTCACTTTATCATTTCATGATGAATTATCTTAAATGTAATTCGCATGAAATGTAATATCATACGATGATTACGAAAGATTCTTAATTACCCTTGAAGGGATTCCCTTTTGATATACTGAGACGATCGGCTTTAATATTTACTTTTACTGGTCGTGTAAACTATTCCTGCCAGCGTTTGGTATCCCGGCCTCACCACTCATGCATCACCTCTTCCTCAGGCGTATCCGGGGGTTGTAGCGGGAGGAGGAGGAAGAGGAGGAGGAGGAGGTTGTGTTGTGGGGTTGGGGGTTTAGGGTTGGAGGGGGGTGGAGGCGCAGTTTGCCCAGTGGGGTCGGCAGTTTGCGGAAGTTTGTGTGGTGGTGGTGGTAGTGGATGGAGGAGGAGGAGGGTTTAATTTATGCCGCCCTCAGATCCACTTGCTGCCGGGAGTTTGGACAATATTTGTGCCGCAACTTGGCGTCTGGTTCGTTGCCTCGGAACACACTGGGTGGATAACTTCCCCCTCCACCCCCCCTTCTCTCTCTCTCTCTCTCTCTCTCTCTCTCTCTCTCTCTCTCTCTCTCTCTCTCTCTCTCTCTCTCTCGCACATCTCTTCATGAACCTCCGTCGCTCTGTCTTGCTCTGTTAGGTCCTCTTCAGGAGTGTTTCCCTCCCCTCCCTCCTTCTTTTTCCCACCCCCGCGGCAGGTGTGTGTGTGTGTGTGTGTGTGTGTGTGTGTGTGTGTGTGTGTACACTTCGGTGGGAGTGGTAGGCGGAGTCTGGCAGAGCACACGGGCGTCCTTGGCTCTGACGTGGATCATTATGAGGACAGAGGAAGCCTGGAACACACCTCATCCGCGGCATCTTCTCCCCAGACGATGTTCTTCTCTTGTGTTCGGCGGATGTTGTGCTCATGTTCTGGTGTTCTGCAGGTGTTGATGTGTGTGTGGTCTGGTGTTCTGAAGGTGTTGTTGTGTTTGGTCTAGTGTTCTTCATGTGTTCTGTGCATGTTCTGGTACACCTCTAGAAGGTGTGAGGGACGTGTTCTGACATCATGGAGACTTTAGTATACTGTACCATACTTAACAATAGTTACATACTGATCATTATGTCCCTCCCCCCCCTCACACACACACACACACACACACACACACACACACACACACACACACACACACACACACGCCATACTGCTATACTGCGGCAAGATAAAAGTGTTAGCACGACCCCTCACAGGCTAGCACACAATAGCTCCTCTGTGCGAAAACATAGTGAGGGACGACATGACCAAAAAATAAACTAAAAACCATCGATTGATCCCTCATGTCGTCTGCCCTCCACTCCCGTCTCCCCTCCACCCCGGCTTTCATTGAGCACTTGCAGAGGTGGAGGGGGGAAGAGGAGGAATATATGTCGTATGTAGATTAACGTCTGCCAGCCGTGGCCCCACCATTCCTGCTGTGGGTATGGCTTTCATGATATCCTCAACTAGAGGCGGACGGGGAGGGGAAGGTCGCCGCCTCCCATACCAGACGGATAGGACATTTGTACCATTTATACAAGTAATTAAGACTTGTAAATGAACTCTTTGCATACGTGGCTTAGATTCGAGTATTCCTCTGTTACAACCGACTCGACAACGTATCTTAAACACTCACCTGGAGACTGGGACACTGACCCTGATTAAGATCTCTCATCCCGTCGCTCAATAGTATCGTTACTTCCCCTTAACCCTGTAGGATCCAGGTGGATTATAGTCAGTGGAAACGGATACGGAATGGACGAAGGACTCAGCGCCTAACCTGCCTCGATCCTCCTGACCGGTCGGGTATATTCAGTAGCTCCTGTGCTCGGCCGTCCTCGTAAAGAACGCCAGCTGGTCCGGATAGAATTAATCGCGCGAGCTTCGGGTTCCTCCTCCTCCCCTCAGGCGCGCCATCATTGTAAACAAATGGAGGCCATTCCCCTCCAACGGCAGGTCGTCTGGTGAGGCAGGAGGCAAGAGGCGCGGCGAGGGGGGCACACACACACACTCACATACACACACAGTAGCTGGATTTATACTGATGGTCGGTGCTTCGAGGGCAGTACATGGGAAGGAGAGGTAGCAGGAGGCCTGATGGCCTATGACGAGGTTATCTGCTGTAGGAGAGTGCGTGGGAAGGACAGATAACGGAAGACCAGATGATCTATGACCAGATTATCTGCTGGGGGGATATTATTGGTAGTATCTAAAACTCTTCATCTATACAGAGACAAGATGGTATAGTGCAAGACTGAGGGAGCAGATGTTGTGATAAAAGTGTCAGGAGGTTATAACCTGAGGGAGTGAGGGAAGGGGATGAGTCCCTGATACCCATCATGAAGGAGGTAACCATGTAGTTCATCCCCTCCACACTAATTACCTAATTTTAATTATCTCTTTTGAAGTTCTCTTCTCCCTTTGATCAGACATTTTCAGGGAGGGTGGTCACCTGTTTAGACCTTCGAGCACGACGGTACGATCCCTGAGCACGACGGTACGACCCTTGAGCACGACGGTACGACCCTTGAGCACGACGGTACGACCCTTGAGCACGACGGTACGACCCTTGAGCACGACGGTACGACCCTTGAGCACGACGGTACTATCCATGAGCATGACGATACGATCCATATGCATGATGACACTGGCTCTTAACCCGATCCTTAAAGGTGTATGGTCAAGACCAGACTATATACGTGTGGGTCGTATCGTCTTGCTCAAGGATCATACCCTCGTACTCAAGGACCGTATCGTCGTACTCAAGGACCGTACCGTCATACTCACGGACCGTACCGTCGTACTCACGGACCGTACCGTCGTACTCAAGGACCGTACCGTCGTACTCAAGGATGTGAATACTCCTTATGGTACTAAGACGGAACACCTGACCTCCTGTGCCAAGATAAAGGAAAGATTTACCATTGACGTTCCATCTAGGGGTCTGATATGTGGCGCCATCTTCCGTGACGAGTGATCGGCTGATCATTGATCGCTATTATTGATCGCACGGGATTGGGGTCCAGATGACAGCGGCGCTGCGATCGATCGTGTGGGCTGGCAAGATAGCCAAAGGCCTTGTGGCTTGACGATAGATGGGCGGATTAAAATGATCCCGTGATGGAGAATATATATCCACCAGGGAGATTCACCGTTAATCCTGAGGGATTATATTTTTCATACGCGATTATTCTGGGCGATTTTTTTTATAATTTTTTTTTTCGGGGGGAAGGGAAACAGAGTGGGGATGGAAAAGTTTAAATACATTTTAGTATAACATTCTCTGTGTTCTGTCGTGAGTATTTCCAGTTATTCAAAAGTGTGTAATTCCTGTTTCTTGTAGTGAGAGCGTGTATGGGGTAGATCGAACCCCCCCCCCCCCCCCTTTCCTGGACGCCTGAAGAAGGAGTTCGATATATATGTATACTTCGATGGGTCGTTGTGACCTGACGTTTGGCGGCCAGAATGACCCTCTGGTAGTTTGACGAGCCTAAGGACAACCCAAACAACCAGTGGTCTGTTTGGCCAATTATGTGATCTGTGATGAGACATTGGACCTTATACTCTCTCTCTCTCTCTCTCTCTCTCTCTCTCTCTCTCTCTCTCTCTCTCTCTCTCTCTCTCTCTCTCAGAGAGAGAGAGAGAGAGAGAGAGAGAGAGAGAGAGAGAGAGAGAGAGAGAGAGAGAGAGAGAGAGAGAGACTAGCTGTTCACAATGATTCATGCAGCACTTCACGGGTCGGGTCGTCCCTCGGGCGGTCACATGTTCTGCCCTGGGTCTCACAGACATCAGGTGGGCAGCGCTGCCTGGCCTGACCTGGCCTGGCCTGGCCTGGCTCTGGTATATATATATATATATATTTTCTCCTTCGGATGAGTGGGCTGTCGTGTGCCTCCCCCTGGCCCGTGGCACAGTTTGGGAATACATATATATATATATATATATATATATATATATATATATATATATATATATATATATATATATATATATCGTAGGCTGGTGCTTTAGGGGTTATCCTTGCTCCTGTCATGGTGAGGGAAGTCCAATTTCCTGTGGACAGCCAAAATGCAATTCTCTTTTGTCAAGTTGTGCATGTGTCCCCCCCCCTTCCCCCTCCCATCCTCCTCCTGACCCCTTTCCCACCAGCCAGCCCCCAGCGTGGAGAAACAATATGTCAAGTCAATCTTTATCGACTTTTTTTTTTTTTCTGGTTAATCCCGAGATATATTTGTTATTGATTTCACACACACACACACACACACACACACACACACACACACACACACACACACCCATCGCGTTTGTCCCGGAATAATGTAAACAATGTAAACTAAACAAGTGGGCACCGTAATAGCTGTAGGGATTAATGTGAACTTTCCGTAGTGTACTGGTCAGTATCCTTGACTTTCAATTTACGCACGGTGTTCAAGTAATGGGCGCGGCATTGGGCCCACAGTCAACCCAGCTGTTCATCCTCACACCTAAACCACATAGGTTATACAGGAAAGTCACCAGGGAGAGAGAGAGAGAGAGAGAGAGAGAGAGAGAGAGAGAGAGAGAGAGAGAGAGAGTCTGAAGCTGATAAGGCACCAGAGAGAATCTGTGAAAAAAAAGGGTCTCCCACTACTCTTGCTATCGAGTGTACAGGTTTAACTCTTCAGTTGACATCAGTTGAAAGAGAGGATCAGGGTTGAGATGGACAGGGGGATGGACAGCCCCTGGGTTGCTGTGGTTGTCCCACGCCACCATAGAGTGTGCTGGGGGGCGCCTCAGGTCGCGGTTGTGGTGTTAGCGTCAGCGTGGCGTCGACACAAAGACCGCAGGAAGGGGATTACTGGCGTCCCGAAAGGCGGGCGATTGGCACCTGAATGGTTTATGTTGACTCATTCGTAGTGGCCGGGGTCGTTTGGGGTCGGGTGTGATCCACGTGCCTACACACACACTGACACACACACACACACACACACACACACACACACACACACACACACATAAGATTTTAGGGATGTTCTTTAAATGTTTGATAATCATGTACTCTCGAAAAGTCTATTTGGTAATTGAGGATGTCTCCTGGCCTCGTGCTTGCATATCTGTCATGTACCACACTCAGTTGGACCACACTACCAGAATTACCGTCTCCAGAGTTACCGTCTCCCAGAGAACCGTTCCTCAGAGGTACCGTCTACAGAAGTACCATCCCCCCCAGAAGAACCGTGCCCGGATAAAACTCACGGACCACCAGTATCCTTCCAGGGCACAGTTTCTTTCACAACGGACCATGGGTACGAGAAAGGAACGTTCCAGGCGCCATCCTCACCCGGCTGGTCTAGCTTATTCCAGCAGCAGCAGCAGGGCGTCTTGCATGAGGACCTCCTCCTACAGAGAGTGTTGAGGCGAGGTGCTGAAGCCGACGGCCGCCTGCCTCACGTATCTCCTGACGCACGTAATGTTGGCTCAGTGTTCGTCGGTCTGTGTGACGTACATTTGGTATGGTGGTAACTCCTTCGAACACGACGGTGCGACCCTCGGATCATGGAGGCTTGACCTTTGACTGGACTGTCAAGGGTCAGGTCACAACAAGGCCATGATCATTGCCCCGCAAAAGGTGTTAGACTACCATCTTGCCATGGGAGACTCCTTGTACCTAGCGATGCTGGAGGGGTTACATACGGCGCCGCCAGCTCAGACACCGCCAGGTGAGGGCAGTGGGCCAGACTGGAGGTAATAAGGTGTGATTCTTGATGCAGATCAAGCTGCGTCAGCTGTGGCTCACTGGACCGGTGCGCCAGGTTTTTTAAGAACTCTGGAAAACACCACGAGGGGATGATGATAAGACCAGGATGTGTATTTTGCTCTCTGTGTAGCTCATATCTTCGTGATGGAGTATTAGGAACAGCAGGAGTTTGGGTATGGAGTGGAGTGTAGGCAGATTCCTGCTGGCGCACACTAGGGGCGCTGGTTGTTTACAGCGAGACAGGTTAGTGCACCAGATGTATTCCTGTCATGTAGGGGAATAACGAAAACTGAAGTTTGTGTCATCATTCCAGT
Source organism: Panulirus ornatus (assembly GCF_036320965.1). Classification (NCBI taxonomy): domain Eukaryota; kingdom Metazoa; phylum Arthropoda; class Malacostraca; order Decapoda; family Palinuridae; genus Panulirus; species Panulirus ornatus. The sequence goes on along the minus strand of NC_092271.1, from coordinate 24,824,065 downwards.
CCGGCAGTGGTTCGAATATTGCCTGGTTCAAACAATAAAGCTTTCTATGTTTCCAGTGACACTTTTATCTTTTTATCGTCGTTGCTTCCCGAAACACTATGTTTTTCTTGTTTCCAGTAACACTAGCATCCTTTTATCTGTTTCCAGTAATACTTGTATCTTACATCCCGTTTCCAGTAACACTAGTGTCATGTCTTTGTTTCCAGTAATACTAGTATCATTTCCTTGTTCCAGCAACACTTGTATCATTTCTGTTTCCAGTAACACTAGTACCATTTTCATGTTTCCAGTAACACTTGTATCATTTCCATGTTTTCCAATAACGCTCGTATCTCTTCCCTCGAGCCTGGACATTCCCTGGAGACTTGTTTGCATCTGGCACAAGGCTCTGAAGACCAGCAGGGCCTGAGGTTACAACATGATATTGTTTCCTGTACCACCGCGCCGAATGGCTTTCCAGGATACGATGCTGGAGACTCGGTATTCCATAGGGCGAGGCTTATCTGTGCTCCAGGCGGATCCAGTCCATCCAGCCGTGTGTTTCAGCAGGAGCCGGACCTTGAAGCCGTATGTTCCAGCAGGATCCAAACCACTCAGTCACGTGTTCCAGCAGGATCTAGACCACTCAGCCATGTGTTCCAGCAGGATCCAGACCACTCAGCCGTGTGCCCCACAGGATCCAGATCACTCAGCCATGTGCTCCAGCAGGATCCAGACCACTCAGCCGTATGTTCCAGCAGGATCCAGACCACTCAGCCGTATGTTCCAGCAGGATCCAGACCAGCCAGCCGTGTGTTCCAGGAGGATCTAGGTCACCCAGCTGTTTGTTCCAGGGGGAATCCAGACCCTCCAAGCCTGTGTTCCAGGAGATCCAGACCATCCCAGGAGGGTACATCTCACCCAGCCGTGTGTTCCAGCGGACCCGGACCATCCATCCATGTGTTCTAGCAAGGCAGCTTGGGGGGAGAGACCCCTTTACCATTGGCTTATTCTGAATGGTATTTGGGCCTCGTTTTTTACATCCTTGAACCCAACCAAACTTAACCACCTGCCGTAACCTAACCAGCTAGACTTAACCGCGCCATTAAACTTAATGTAACGTGAATATTTAACCCTACCAGCATAATGGTTCGACCCTTAACCACGATGGTACAACCGATGGTTCTCACGGCCGGCTGGCCTTTGACCTGACCCTGAGGTGGGTAAGAGGACGGGCCGTCGTACCCGAGAGGATCGCACTATCTTGCATCAGAGTCCGTACCGTCGTGTACATCAAGGGTCCGTACCGTCGTGGCACATCGACCACGTAACCTGACCTTGCACGGTAACGCACCGAGCTGTGGCCAGCAGGGCAAGCCGGCTCCTCACCTGACACCCCCAGGCGTTGGCTGCCACCATAATATCTTTCCAGGATTTTAGTGGCGAGTATTCTACCCCCTCTTCCCCCCTTCCCCCAGCCCTCGCGACCCCATCCACACCTAACCCCCTTCCCCTCTCCCCTGGATCCTCCACCATCTCATAAAAAAAAGGGTGGAAAAAAAGAAAAAAAGCTGGCCCAAAGGTGGCCGAGAAAGGTGGAGGTAACTGGAAGTCCTGGAATATTCCTCTTGCAGATATGAATTTACTTTCTTTGATACATTTCAACCGAACACACACACACACAAACACACACACACACACACACACACACACACACACACACACACACACACACACATACACACACACACACGCACAAAAGAATTCCAGTTTCATTTTTGCAAGTGCCTCCTCTGGTGATGGTGGGGTGGTGGGGTGAGTTCCATATTGAAATCATTTCACAGAAGAATGTCTGGAGTATTTTGTAGAGACGGTGTCTCGTGTCAGGATATTCTGAGTCGTGCATCTTGCCAAATGTCCCGGACCAGGAAGCCATCACACACACACACACACACACACACACACACACACACACACACACACACACAGGATCTTTGGTATGATACACGCCACAATCAGAAGAAATTAATTCTTGTGGATTAACGTAGTGCTGTCTGCCAGCACGAACAGCTTCATCGATCGGTCTTCGTGGAAACATCGCTTATCTTTCAGATACTCGACACATTTCATTTGTTTATTTATCTCATCCGTTTTCTAATGAGGCATCTAATACCACCATCATCCAGTAACGCTTGTTCACCAATGGCGTCTTAGCTACGTCTCTTCCTCGTATACCAACTGACTGTTCTACGTCTTCTGTCTCAGTCTTGTGGTATCTCCCCTGACGATGTGATCATTACACGAAAGTGCACTTGGGAACTTACCGTGTCTTGATTTCCTCGTAGTTATCGGCATATATATATATATATATATATATATATATATATATATATATATATATATATATATATATATATATATATATATAAGCAAATTCAGTATAAGGTGTGTACATTTTGTCATGATAGTGGTATAAATGTTTGATGTATTGATATGTGCCTGGTATCTATCTGAACTTGAATGTGTAACTCACACGCAGCGCATTACATGAACGACCATCTATCTGCACAGAGAGAAATTGTGTAATATTGGGATGAACCTAACCGATTGAAGACGCCACTACTTCATTTTCGGTTGGCCTGCCTTTGACGGCCTTAGATTTGCCTCTGGCGGATGATTTCCCTCAAGTCCAAACTACCAGCTAACCAGCAGTTCAGTGAGTAGGAGCTGATACAAAAAAAAATAATCACTACCCATGCGAGAGAGAAAATGTCATGAACGTTTATATTAACAGGGAATTGAAATTTTGTGAATCACCAGAGCCAACAAAATGGTAGGAGGAGAAGCGTATCAGGGGATGGTACATATATATATATATATCCACACACACACACACGGGTCATCCTGCGACCCACCTTGTGGAAATGTAATATTGTGGAGTTACTGTGATATTCCGACCTGGGGAAATTCAGATATGGAAATCCTCGCTTGCTCTACCTTACTCCAGCAGCCTACCACGGGTGACTTGCACCCACTCTGGAATAATTACCTCCATTTAAGGGCCAGGATCTCAGGAGGGATATAGAGCGAAGTGGCGTCAGGAACGGAGGAACAATGGCCTCGTTTGCACACTTCCACTCTCTGTAGCTGCCTTCTAAAACTCAGTGGAAATCAGATAGAAAGGAGATAGACGTGACAATGATGATGATGATGATGATAAGAATGATAACAATAGATGAATTAGATTCAATGTAAAAAATGATAAATAGAATGTCATGTGATATCCATATTGGTAAGAAATTCACGACTCCCTCCCTATATATATATATATATATATATATATAGTATGTCCGTCATGGCTTTGTGAAGGCTGCTATATTTAAATACCCACCCCTCGCCTGTCACACTGTCTGACAGATGATGGAGGACCTGGGTTAAGCTGGCGAGTCTGTTATGACCTATTTTATTTCTCGTTTCCCCAACATTGTCCTATTCTCAGCACCCCCAGAAGAAGACCCCCCCTTAGATGACCCTCCAGTTAACAGTCAGTAAGGATAGCCATACGTTGTATCTCCAGTCATGTGGAACCAAAGCTGTTTAGAACACTTAAAGGATCTGTCTCTATACGTCTCTATAAGGAGACAAGGTCATAGATGACCCAGCTGCCTGGAATATGCGAGATGTATATGTGAGGATGATTAGCTATAGAGAGAGATCCGATCTTCTCTTTTAGGCCAAGGGAATTGGACACTCTCTCGATCCCATTCCTTGCTGTGGCCTGGTTAGACATGATAACCTCAGAGATAAAAGCTGGTGTTACCATTTTCAACCTCATGTGACAACACACCGTTACCATGCTCTCCTTGTTGTCACGCGTTGCCAATACAGGATAGAGAGGGAGGGAGTGAGGGAGGGGGAGTTAGATTATTACTTATATCTAATTAGGTGGCGTAGAATAACCATTTTTTATGGTCGTCATTGGAAACCTGTGATGAGAGCGTTGCAATCTGCTGCCATGGGTTCCCGGCAAATTTATGCACACGACAATAATTTGCGTTGTTGTGGGCGACCCGTTTTCAGAATTCGTGTCTGATTTCGAATTGCAACGCTAATATCAATGAATGGTTGAACGGGCTGAATATTTATCGTGGAAATAACAGTTGAAATGTGGGACTGACAGAGGTTTTTATCGTATTTAAAGGGAATTGGTTCGTTTTAAACATTACGAATTTATTTACAAAAAAAAAAGAAAATTGCGTTGATAATGTGATAGATCTTATTTAAACAGATTTTGCGCATTTTTGTTCCGTATTATTTACATTATCTGCACATTTACAACACATTTTCTTTTTCTAAGTTTGTTTCCAAGCCATTATCAACCGACAGAGTTAATGATCTTGAATTATTGTCAGTTTTAGCATGTGTGTGTGTGTGTGTGTGTGTGTGTGTGTGTGTGTGTTGTGTGTGTGTGTGTGTGTGTGTGTGTGTGTGTGTGTGTGTGTGTTCTGGTGGTGATGTGTATGTGAAACACCGGCTGTGTCAGTCTTAAAGAGGAGGGGGTGTACCATCCTCTGCCTGCCTGCCTGCCTGGCTAGCCAGCTTGATAGGCAGGCAGACTGGCAATCGGGTCGACCCCCCCCTTAGACTGGTCGACCTGTGGACTGGTTGAGTAAAAGGAGCATTCTGGTTGACCCGACTCGTTCAGTGGCTAATTGGTTGATTGGGAGACAGATATACTCGGTGTTACTGTCATTCTGATTGGGATGATGAGTGATTGGGTGTGTGAAAGTGCGAATGATTGATTAGACGAATGAACTGGTTTCGTATTTTATCCACCTAACTGTCTATGAGACAGTAACCGTCATGGACAGAGATACTGACGGACTGTCTTGATTGTGTAAGAGAGACAGAGAGACAGTTACGGGAGTCGAGTCGTGAAGAGACAGACAGTCTGAGAAATAGACTGTCATTCTGTAGACAGGTAGGTACACCATCCTAGAGAGGGACAGACACAAGTAGACGGATGGACAGAGAAGGACAGTCACTCTTACAAACAGGAGAATAGTTTCGCCCGTCTCACACTACCCTCACACTCCAACCTTACTGTCAAGCATGGTTAAAGGCCTTCTCCCGCCACCACCTCATACTCCAGCCTTTAAAATACGTCTCGAGGTCCTCCTCGAACACCTGACCGCCCTCGAAACTTCCCACAAGGAAGGAGATCTTCACACCTGTGGAGGGCTAAGACCTCGTGTGTGTGGGGTGGGTGGGTGGGCGGCTCTCGCCCTGGGGAGATAAGAATTTAAACGAGTCAGACTTGCAGCGGCGCTGGACGTTAACATCACACGAAATTAAATGTTTCATAAAACTGGACACGTTGTGCGTTTAATAAAACTACTTTGTTAAGTTTCATAACACGAGGCACTTTTGAATGTCTGGTTGGAAGCGTTTGAATCCCCAGTAGCAGTTAGTAGTAGTTGTAGTAGTAGTAGTAGTAGTAGGTAGTAGTAGAAGTATTAGTAGCAGTAGAAGAGGTAGTAGTAATAGTAGTAGTAGTAGTAGTATAGGTAGAAGTAGTAGTAGTAGCACTAGAAGTAATAGCTGTAGGAGTAGTAGAAGTAGTAATTGATACTATTTGATATATATATATATATTTTTCTGTATTGCTGTGTCATTAAGTAAAGTACTTTTTGTAAACAAAAGCTGGGTGGGTTGAAATCCCCCTGTGCTGCTGGAGAGTAAGCAGATCATGACCATAATCTAGGATTCAATCCCCTAAACGCTGGACGTTACCGGTGGTATTTTGTTTACATTTAGAAATAAAGAGTAGCGTTGATGTATGCAAAAAGTGTATTTGTTGGTATGATAATTAGTTATTGAGAATCTTGATGTATTCTGGTGATGAAGTGTTCCCTGCAGTAAGCCTGTGATGTGGTGAAAATGACGAAGGTGGAAGGTAGGTAGTTCACTGATGATGATAGTAAAGATAAAAATAATGATACTAATGTGGCACTCATGGATATAAATATGCATAGGGTTGACAGAGATACTTTATGAAAGGCGCTACGAACATGTGGGGCAAATCAGACGTTTCTAGATTTAGTGAGGAAGTTTTAACCAGGTGAGTTACTCATGTGTGTCAGTGGGGAGGGAGGAAGGTGAGTGGTTTCCTGTGAGAGTGGGTCGACGTGTAGATGGTGTGAGGTCGCCACCCTCCCGCCTGTAGTGTGATCCCAGGATAGACGACCCCCCTGTGGCACGCCATCATCCCACCATAGAGACGCCACGTTGCGGCACTATCCCACCACAGGGGACGCCATAGTCGACCACCATCCCACCAGAAGAAGAAGACACCCTGTTGCAACCCTATCCCACCATGGGGACCTGCTATCCCAGAGCTGGTGTTGCCGCTCTCACCCTCGAGTACCCACACCCACATCCCCCAAGGCTGGCCGTGGTGTTGGTGGTGGCGGGGTTGGTTTACAGGATGTCCCAAAGTTGGGTTTTGTGAGGCTGGGAAACACGAGTCAGGCAAGGGATTCAGCTGTCGCCCTCTCCTCCTCCCCACCCTGGAGGACCTCACCTCAGACCCGCCTCCCTCGACGCCTCCGTCGGAAACCTTGAGAAGACGGAGCGTCACGTGCCCCGTCACTCTGAAGAATGTGACGTAGTACATATTGTGTGTGTGTGTGACGTCTGGAATGAAAGGGCTCCATGCATTCTAGAGTGACACTAGGTAGATTTCCTCTGTAGGTAGACACACACACACACACACACACACACACACACACACACACAATCCAACTTGGGACGAGCGCGAGGCTGTCGATGTCTGTCTGTCAGTCTGTCTCCCTCGAGCGCGGCGGGACCTCGAGACTTTTTTCAAAACGTCTCGTCTCGTCCACCCGAAGCTCTCGCCGCCATCATCAATAAGGTAACACCCCCCTCCCTCCCTCCTCCTCCTCCCTCTCCCGTATGTCCCCCCCCCCCCACGGCCACTCGTCTACCCCCCCCCCCCCCTCCTCGTTCTCAGTGGGCCACTGGAGCGCCAGTTGGTTGGTGCCCCGTTATGGTGTGTTGTGGTCTTCATGGTCAGCAGATGTCGTTTGCTGAGTGTGGCAGCTCTGGTGGGGTTGTCCGTGATGCTTTCCTGAGTCAATTTCTATCATTCAGTACAGTTATAGCTTTTTCGATGCGTTTTTTAATATATCGTATTCATTATTTCCTTTTTTAGTGCTATTATTTACTGACTCTTATGATCTTTCTCTCCTCATCTTCTATACCTGTGTTGTTTACCCCATCTCGTAACATACCAGTGTTCGTGTGTGTGTGTGTGTGTGTGTGTGTGTGTGTGTGTGTGTGTATCCCGGTAGGTAAGTTACACTAAGGGAGAACGATCAGGCTGGTCATACTGACACTGAGGGTGTAAGATGGTTCATCGTGTCACTCCCTGCCTCCCTCCTCCTCCCTGCCTGCCTGCCTGCCTACCCTTCCCTCAGCGACTGTCGTCTGTTTACAACATCCAGAAACTCTTATCACACGTGACCTCACCTCGCACTATACCTGTCCCTTCTCTCGTTGCTTCGAGTATATGCAGGCCGAGTGTTGTATCTTATTCCCTCCGCATGTCAGGCCAGGGACGCCCAATGGGTGACTTGTCAAACAACCATCATTCATTTTTCTCTCATTATAGAGTCTTACTAATCGTCATTTCATATATATATCTTTTTTTATTCAGGATTTAATGTTCGCTCTTTTCTTGTTTTCTCGTCGCTTCTTCATCTCGTATTCCTTTCTCTACCACACCCCTGCGGGAGGAGGTGGTGGTGGTCGTGTTTACATATATCAATCAGGTCTTGACCACGACGTATCCACAGAGTTGAAGTGGCTGGCTGGCTGGCTGGCTGGTGGCTGCTGGTGGTGGCTGCCTGGCTGGTGGCAGCTACTATCACTGGTACATCTCCCCCCGTGGCCTTCACTCACCCACACTTTCACCACCGATAAGGCAGACAGCTGCGGATGCTGGCGCTTGCGGACCATGAATACCTCTGGGCCAGCGTATCGGGGCATAAAAGGACACGGGAGCTCATGGCACACATGTTGCACCAGACTGAGGCAACTGGCTCCGTCGGCCTCCGGATCCGCCCGTGTCATCACTGGGTACTCTCACGTAGAGACACAAGATGGTGATGGTGGGTGATGGTGATGGTGGGTGATGGTGATGGTGGGTGATGGTGAAGGTGGGTGATGGTGATGGTGGGTGATGGTGATGGTGGGTGATGGTGACGGTGGGTGATGGTGACGGTGGGTGATGGTGACGGTGGGTGATGGTGATGGTGGGTGATGGTGATGGGTGATGGTGATGGTGGGTGATGGTGATGGGTGATGGGTAACGAGCGGTGTTGTGAGGAAGGTGGGCGAGCGACGCCCTCCACGTCAGCCAGCGGGAGTTGTGATTTTTTTACCATATGCAGTCCGGAGGCCGCCCACACTCAGCCCACGTACGTCAGGACACACGGCACGCGGCCACCCACTCCTGCCCTTTCACGCCCATGTCTTCTTCCCCTCGCACACACACACACACACACACACACACACACACACACACCTCTGCACTACTCATGTCTGCAAGTTCCCACACACTCCTTCATACCCACACTCTCCCTCATACCCACACACTCCCTCATACCCACATTCTCCCTCATACACTCCCACACTGGTCTGTATACCCACGTCCAGTACAGCCCGTGCCCCACAGCGTACCCCACGCCTCTCCACACACACACACAGACACCCCATGTAGCGCCCTGGTATATAAACACCCGGAGCAGATCCCACAGTCAAGGTGGTGATAGGTACGGGCGGGGCGGGGCGGGGCGGGGCCGCTAGGGGAGACTAGTGTGACCGCTTGGGTCAATATTTGGCTGTGACTGGCCACGACCTCTGCTTGGGGAGGGGAGGAGGGGGGAAGGAAAGGGGGGCTCCATCATCTCACCCCATGATAAGGAGGGAGTAGTGTACGTACTTCAGAGGAGGGTAGATGGACCACGACTCCCTCCGGCGGTGGTAATAAATGTCTTTACGACCCTGCAGCTGTTGTTGTGTTTGTTAAATGGTGTATGTTACTGTAGCAGATGTCGGCCATACCGCTGTGCTGGCCTGCACTTGCATGCACGCGCGCGCGCGTGTGTGTGTGTGTGTGTGTGTGTGTGTGTGTGTGTGTGTGTGTGTGTGCAGAAAATATTCATACCTTAAGACTCTGCGCCAACATTTCTTCACTATATTTGTAGTCTGACTAAATTACCTTTAAATCAGTCGTCGGCGTAAGGCGTATGTTAAATCAGTCTCCGGCGTAAGGCGTATATATATATCCGTATTTACGGAGCCCATTAAAAGAAAGGTAAACATTGTCTTAATTATACCTTACTCGTGAGCTAATTACCCTGGTGTAGGTGTATTATGTCGAGATTATCATCATTACGTGTTTACGCTGGGGATGGTAAACACGATGGTGTATTGTTGACGCTTGGTGAGGCGAGTGAGTATAGTGCGATGGTGCTTCATGGTGATTCTGGTGTGACGGTGAGTCTGGGACCATCTTCTGGTGAGAGAGAGAGAGAGAGAGAGAGAGAGAGAGAGAGAGAGAGAGAGAGAGAGAGAGAGAGAGAGGCTATAGTCCCATTTCTGTGGTTGTTGATTGATGGTGTATGGTGATGACAACGAGTATGGTGCTGTGTATGGTGATGCTGCTGTGATGATGGTGAACACACACACACACACACACACACACACACACACACACACAAAGTATGATACACATTTTGCAGAAGGATCTAATGACACATGGATTACAGCTCTGGCTTCCAAAGAGAGTGTAATTGGGTAGGAATGAGGGATGTGGGAGGGAATGAGGGAGGTGTGGTGGTGAGGAAATTGGAGGAGGAGGAGGAGGAGGAGGAGGAGGAGGAGGAGGAGGAGGAGGGGGATTTATTCTTCCTCTCATCCGCAGCAGCTCTCTAGCCTCACGACCCTTAAGCAAAATTACTGAACAGGAAAAATAATACCAAAATTTTTTTGTTCATCTGGTGCATGCAATACAACACGAGTTTATTCTGACGTGTATTTTCTGCAAGTCAAGATCTTTTCTAAGGCCACACTAACCAACAGGAGTATATCAAGTGGTTCCTGAAGTCTTAGATGTTTCCTGGGTCCTGTTAAATAACGGGAATACAACAGTGTTTCCTGAAGGCTCATATATTTCTTCTGGTCCTGTTATATAACGGGAATACATCACTGTTTTTTCGAGTCTTGAGATGTTTTCTGGTCCCTGGAATATAACGGGAATATATCAATATTTTCTGAAGTCTGGGTTGCCTCCTGGCCCCTGCGATATAGCTAGGGTCTGATTACACGTTTTCTTTAGGGCCAGCTGACCCCTGAGGGCCAAAGATAACAGGAAAAAAAAAAAAGCCGCCAGGGAATTTATTTTTTTTCCCCCCACTATTTTTTTACCTGGGCAAGAGAAGCGGTGAAAAGCTTGAAAGAAAGCTTTTAAGGGCAATTAAATGTCTTAGACACATGGGTGTGAGGGAGGACCGACACACAATGGCTGATGGTGTGTGTGTGTGTGTGTGTGTGTGTGTGTGTGTGTGGTAAAGCGCCTTCACCCTGCAAGCCGATATGGCTATGCAGTTATCCGGTGTAGATGGCTAGCTATGCAGTTAAAGGGTATTCTGCCTGGCTATGCAGTTATCCGGTGTAGATGGCTAGCTATGCAGTTAAAGGGTATTCTGCCTGGTTATGCAGTTATCCGGTGTAGATGGCTAGCTATGCAGTCAAAGGGTATTCTGCCTGGTTATGCAGTTATCCGGTGTAGATGGCTAGCTATGCAGTTAAAGGGTATTCTGCCTGGTTATGCAGTTATCCGGTGTTGATGGCTGGCTATGCAGTTATCCGGTGTTGATGACTAGCTATGCAGTTAAAGGGTATTCTGCCTGGCTATGCAGTTATCCGGTGTAGATGGCTAGCTATGCAGTCAACGGGTATTCTGCCTGGTTATGCAGTTATCCGGTGTTGATGGCTGGCTTTGCAATTATCCGGTGTTGATGGCTTACCCTGTACTACATATTCATGACAGTTAAGTGGAATCATAAAGTTGATTACAAACTTTATACTTTTATTACTTAAGCTTAAGTGCCTCACTCGCTTTCTTACAAACTTCGCGAGATGAGATTTTTACGTTAAATTCTTCAGAAATTTTGGAATTTGACGCGATTCTAAAACCACCCGTTTTCTGTTTACGTCTTGTGGTTGCTCACAATGTTCTGTGATTAAAAACTCGAGTCATGTTGGTGTGATGAAGTGACACGACAATTTCGTTTTTATTGATGGGTTCCACAAGGGTGGTATTAAAGACGATGTTAACGATGGTGTACAATGCTGACCTTCAGCAATAAAGATGGAATTAGTTCCACGAAACTAGTCTATAATTAAGCCATTTGAGCTAATGGTCGTACGTGTACCGCGTTTTCTTCGTGTTTTTTTTGTGTGCTCGTTTTCTGTTTTTTATGACTACGACGTACAATAAAGGTTCTTTTGAAGTGTGGTTATAGGTGAGGAAATTGGCACCTCCATATATCTCTGGGGGCGTGTTGGCACCTCCATATATCTCTGGGGGCGTGTTGGCACCCCATATATCTCTGGGGGTGTGTTGGCATCCCATATATCTCTGGGGGTGGTGTTGGCACCCCATATATCTCTGGGGGTGTTGTTGGCACCCCACATACCACGTTAGCAGCACACACACACACACACACACACACACACACACACACACACACACACACACGCACACATATCTGGGGATGTTGTTGTTGTTGTTGACAACCCGACACATCTGAACGTTGGCAACCCACATGTCTTGGTTGTGTGTGCGTGTGTGTGTGTGTGTGTGTGTGTGTGTGTGTGTGTGTGTGTGTGTGTGTGTGACCCCCTCCCCCCCACCATCAACATATCTCGGCGTATGCCGAGTCCTTGAGACAAAAATGTCCCTTTGTTAGCTTTGTTAGCTTTGTTAGCTTTGTTAGCTTTGTTAGCTTTGTTAGCTTCGGCAGCCTAACATAGCCAGCCAGCCAGCTAGCTTGGCACTGTCGCCACAATAACCAAGCAAACACAGCCATTGAGAACTACGGCCCTCCGCCGGCTCAGCTCAAGCAGGGATTTCTCATGCTTGGCTACACACACACACACACACACACACACACACACACACACACACACACACACACACACACACACACACACGGCCCACCCATATCATAATGTGTACGCTGTCCATTCATGTGCACATGAGCGCAAGCGCATGTAGCCATGCATGAAGAAACATGCTTATCTTACACACACACACACACACACACACACACACACACACACACACACACACACCACTCGACCCCGGTGAGCAGCGTGCACATCAGCATGACACTATAGTCACGCGGGTGTCAGTAAGATCGAGGTTCATTATCAGTTTGTGTGTGTCATGCTCCCGTACACTCTCTGTTTGTTTGCTCTCGCTATCTCCTCTCTCTTCCCCAACCCAGAAGTCACCGTTCTCATGTGACTGTATTCTTTTGCGCGGCTCGTGTTTCTGTTTATCTATCTATCTATCTATCTATCTATCTGTCTATCTATCTATCTATCTATTCATATATCTGTCTGTATCTCTTTCCATCCATGTGTCTTTCTCTCTGTCTATCTTTGTATACATGTGTGTATCTGTCAGTCTGTTTGTCTGTCTTTGTATCTGTCTATCTATATATCTTTTACTCTATCTGTGTATTGGTGTATGTCTCTCCGTCTGTTTAGATGTATCTGTCTGTCAAATCTATTTGTCTATCGACCACCAATCTTCACTCCCTCCTCGCATTACCTGGGGTGTACACAATGGCCACCACGTCTGTAGCAACACCTTCACTGGGAATTGATTTAGGCAGACGCTGGGGGAGTCCCCCCCCAAACACACCCCCCTTCCAAACCCCCCCAGTCAAACAGGGGTGCCTCCCCCCCACCCCCCACACACGTAAACACCCCCCCTCTCCCCCCAGGCAAAGGCATGAGGAGGTCCTAAGGGGGGAAGCCATGCTAATTTACAACCAAATATACAAGAAGTGTCTCATGTATACACCTTGCTGTATGTCTTGTGTCTCATGTATACACCTTGCTGTATGTCTTGTGTCTCATGTATACACCTTGCTGTATGTCTTGTGTCTCATGTATACACCTTGCTGTATGTCTCGTATGAATCTCCGCACCTTGGATGTACAGGGTTGTATTATGTCAACAGCAGTTTTCATTCATGGATTCTCGTCCGTTCGTGTTGCGTGCGTGCGCGTCTGTGTGTTCGTACGTGCGTGCGTGCGTGCGTGCGTCGGTCGTGGTCTGTGGCTCCATTCATTACCACGGGGTGAGTCAGGGGGGTGGCGGGTGGGGGTGTGGGGATGTGTCAGAACTCAGCGAAAGCTGTGTTTTTATTCACGACGGTACGACCCCTTGGGCACGACTGACGGTGGTACGACCCCATTTGAGCACAACGGTACGACCCTTGGAGGTGATATCCTACCTGGCCTTTGACACTTACTGTTCATACAGCAGCAATACAGTAGTAACCCACAGACTAACAGATGCAGACACCAGCAACACATAACTCATTAGAACACACACACACACACACACACACACACACACACCACATAGCAACTGCAGTATTCACTCTTGTCCCTTTTTTTGTACATTTTGTGGATAAGAGCGAGCGAGAGAGAGAGAGAGAGAGAGAGAGAGAGAGAGAGAGAGAGAGAGAGAGAGAGAGAGAGAGAGAGAGAGAGAGAGAGGTTGTATCTGTGGTGTAGTCTCTCAGATCCTTGTTCCTGTCTTGGAGGTATTTAAGGGTGAAGGATGGTAGGTTCTGTCGTGGATCTTGGGAAGGATTACTTCTCAGTTACTTTTTTGATCTAGGGAAGGATTACTTTTCAATTACTTTTTTATCTTGGAAAGGATTACTTTTGAATTACTTTTTGATCATGAAGGATTATTTTTCAGTTACTTTTTGATCATGGAAAGGATTACTTTTCAGTTACCTTTTAATCATGGGAAGGATTACTTTTCAATTACTTTTTCGATCTTGAGAAGGATTACTTTCCAGTTACTTTTTGGTGTATAAAGTTATTTTTCGGGAAGTTAGGTTTTTTTTTTTCCAGGCTATCAAGTGGTGAACTGTGGTTGTACTTGTGGATGTAACAACCAGCTGATGGTGACGTAACCTAACCACCTCTTTTTTTTTCTTTAGGTCATAAAGGTCAGAGGTCAAGGTGGGAAAGGCAGTGGGCTGGTAAAAACCCCCGGGTTGATACAGACGAGCTGGTGAGGCGTGATATAGCTGTAGATTTTTATTTTCTCTTGCTCTGTGGAACAGTAGCAGCTGTGCCACACACTCTCTGCCACTACTCCTCCTCCTCCTCCACCAGGCTCGTCCCCAATACCTGTTCTCACTCCACCATTCCCTCGACCTCGGCCGTGTTAGCACATCCCCAACACTTATATCCACATCTTCTCCATCATATTCCCCCAATACTTATATCCACATCTCCTCCATCATATTCCCCAACACTCATACCCACATCTCCTCCATCATATTCCCCCAACACTTATATCTACATCTCCTCCATCATATACATATATAGGTGTTACCGGAGTCCGCCTACTTCAGTAACTTGAGGTTGCCCAGTGAGTGAAAAGTCCCCTTTAGCTCGTAGTATTGATCACTGGGAGGACAGTCTTGCCAAAGACCGACCCTCACTCCAGAGGAGTCTACATTACCCTGCTACTGAGAGCAGCGCAGCCTTGGGTCGCAGGAGGTTTTTTCTTTTTTTGTTTTTTTTAGAAAAGTCCAGAATCAATGTCTACGTGTTAACATCTCGTAATTAGTCACAAAAGCCATACAGTCTGAACTAAAGATTTAGGTGTTTTTTTTTCTTTTTCTTTCGTTTTTCTTCATATGTGAACTGAGACGAGGTCAGACGAACCAGATCTGATCATGAGACAGCCACGACAGGAGTCCTGCCCAGTAGAACACATTATCTATCATGGGGCAAGAAAAATGGGATGTGATTCATGCTTATGTGTTGCAGAAAGTAGTTCATGATTGAGGTGTGTGTGTGAGTGTGTGATGGTAGTGAGAGGTGGTGGGGAGAGGTGGTGGGGGTCGGAGGTTCATGGTGGGGGTGTGGGTGAGGTTGTGTTGGTGTAGTCACTCCTCCCTGTTTCCCCCCATAGCCATGATGTCCCTCACCACAGTACCACCGGGTCTCCAACACTCGAACACTTCGCCCATCTCTCTCTCTCTCTCTCTCTCTCTCTCTCTCTCTCTCTCTCTCTCTCTCTCTCTCTCTCTCTCTCTCTCTCTCTCTCTCTCTCTCTCTCTCCAGACAATCCATAACCGGGGGCCTCCAACACGCCCTCACTCCACCGTTTCTCCAACAACACATCCAGACTCGGGGAGAAAGAGGATGTCGAATGGCGAGCAGATCAAAGGTCCGGGGACCCGAGATGAGGAAATACCAGACCATGCAAAAGCTTAAGAGAAAATATGTACCGAAAGATTAGCATCTGGCGAGGGAGAAGAAGAAAAAAGAACACGTGAAAAAAAAAAAAGATGGAGAGTGCGATGTATATTGGAAGAAGAGGGGGAAGAGATAAGTGGAGGACAGCAGAAGAGGTAGAGTTAAGGGACGGCAGATATATTATGATTTTTGAACTCTGTTGGCAGGAAAGGGAGAGGAGGAGGAGGAGGAGGAGAGGGGGAGTGTTTGGGGAGAAAACAGAGGTGGGGCTGGGGTGATGGATGGAAGGGGGAAGGGGAAGGGTGGGGAGCGTTTTTTGTAGGAGGTGGGGAGCGAGCCAGTGAGGGAAGAAGACATAGAGAATGTATGAATGAAGAGAATAAAGATGGAAAGTAAAGAAGAGGCAGTAAAGGACATCTTTCGAGGGAAAGCAGAATTTGAGATGGTAGAAGAGTGACACAGACGGGAGTAAGGGAGATACAGACGTGGTGAGCTGAGGAAGACGTGGAGGAGGAGGAGGAGGCAGAAGAAGAAGAAGACAAGCAACAGTGCTGAGGAGGAGGAGGAGGAGGAAGACAAGAAACTGTGCTGAGGAGGAGGAGGAAGACAAGAAACTGTGGTGAGGAGGAGGCGGAGGGGGAAGACCCTGGTTATGCTGGATGTGATGGAGGATCTGCAGCTCACACGGCTCTCCTGGTTGTGGCTGTGGAAGGTATAACATACAAGGTTGTGAGGAGTGCAGTACCTCAGGTTGTACTAGTCATGGTGGGTATAACTTAACTGGTTTTGGTAAGGAGGTTACAACAGTCTTGGTTATGTTAGTTGTGGTGGGGGAGGGGCAACATATATGGTTATGTTGACTGTAGTATGAGTGGAAGTGTATATTAGGTCATATATGTGTGTGTGTGTGTGTGTGTGTGTGTGTGTGTGTGTGTGTGTGTGTGTGTGTGTGTGTGGTTGGCAGGTGATTGCTTTGATGGAGGAGGGAATGTGTTCGTTGCTGTGGATTTTATGGAAGGCGTGAGTGTACTTTTTATGACAGGGGAGGAAATGTGTGTGTGTGTGTGTCGGTGTCGCTTTGTTGTGGTATAGGGGAGTAGGAGGGAATTCCTGTCAGGGTTGTGGAGCATGTGTTTCTCTATGTGTGGTGTATATGTGTGTGTGTGTGTGTGTGTGTGTGTGTGTGTGTGTGTGTGTGTGTGTGTGTGTGTCTGTATATGTTTGTGTGTAGAGGGCTTGGTGGAGGTATGGCAGGTGAGATGTGTGCATGGGTTATGGGGCCAACACTCAGGAAGGAAGGATGTGTTTATGTACAGGTAGGAACAGGTGCACCTTGTGCTATATACAGGTAGGAACAGGTGCACCTGGTAACTGTATACAGGCAGGAACAGGTGCACGTTGAACTGGGGCTTTGAAAACTAAAGGTAAACAACACCTTTATACCTTCACTTGTCCCTGGCCTCATCGTTTGGTTCCCCAGCCTTCCACCTTGTACTTGCTGTCAGGTTAATGATTGGGTTTTCAATGCTTTCTTAGCTCACCTCTCAAGAGTCTTGTCAGGAAAAAGCTGAGATTTTTATCTAAATTACATACCCATGGTTCATCTACTGTTCCTCTCTTGTCTACTCTAAACCCATGGTAGTTGCCATGTGTTCAGGTGGTTTGTTATGTTCTCCCAGTGTGGAACATATGGAACAGGAGATGGAATTGTTTGCTCGAGACGTGTAGAGCTGATGTAGCAACACTGAGTCCTGGGACAGAAGGAACATCCACGTTTCAAGGCACCAGAAAATGACGATGATGTCTGAGCACGACGGGGAGTGTGTCAGAACCTTTCTTTAAAATATTTTATTCCCTGACGAGAAGTGTGAATACTTTCTTGAATATCGGCTCCTTAACTTGCCGAGGAACAGGAGATGGGGAGTGTCGGTGGTGAGGAGGAGGGAGAGAGAGAGAGAGAGAGAGAGAGAGAGAGAGAGAGAGAGAGAGAGAGAGAGAGAGAGAGAGAGAGAGAGAGAGAGAGAGAGAGAGAGAGAGAGAGAGAGAGAGAGAGGACATTCTAGATAGCTCGCATCAGATCTGGCTGTTGGGTTGGGCTGGACCAGGCACCACTGAGGATTACCTCTGAAATGGACAAACTTTTCACAGTCGTCAGAGCACCCCGGTCACTTTATATTGCTACGGTGAGGCCAGGCCAGCAAAGAAACACAACCAACACGACTGTATAGAGTTACAGAAAACTGTATAGACCAACTTGACTGTATAGACTCTAGTTACAAAAGACTGTATATATATATATATATATATATATATATATATATATATATATATATATATAGTCTTATAAAGTAGTATAGATAGATCCTATAGAAATAGAATGAAGAAAAAATATGTATCAAAATACCAGTGTCATGTTAATGAAACTTCTCGGGATATCAATCCTTGGGGACGCCAACCCCCAGTCTGTTGTTGTTGTTGTTGTTGTACCCAGTCCGCGTTGAGACTGCAGGACGAACAAGGAAAAAAAAAAGACGATACATACTTTTGTCGATGTTCCTGGGAGGAAGAATCGTCAGGAGCGAGCAATTGTGGGGATGGAGAACTCCCGATGTTCGGCACGACGAGGAGTGGAGAGGAGGCTGTTGTGTTCGCCAGAGTAATATGGAGAAGTGCTTCACCGTGCGAGCACCCACCCACCCTCCTACCCACAGCGTTAGTAGATGGCTACTGCAGGCTGAACCAGTACCTGTGTGTGTGTGTGTGTGTGTGTGTGTGTGTGTGTGTGTGTGTGTGTGTGTGTGTTTAGAAAACCATCGGTACGAACTGTCCTTGATCTGAACCTGTGCTATTATATACGACCATTTGCATCGTGTCTTTTGCTCCTCTGTCTCTCTCTCCCTGCCAGACTGGGGCTCATACCCATTCCTCCTCTGGACCTCCTCTTTCATCTCTAGTCATACTATCTACGGCATTCCTGTGTCATTCGTCGCCGATCAGGATGAAGTAAAGTTCCTCTCACTCGTACATGTCTGGTGGTAACCATCATGCCGTTTTCGCTATCAGTTTCCACCATCAGTTCGCCCAACAGAATCGTTTTCCACCATCAGTAGGCAGCTCACCAGTGTAAAAAGAAGAAATGATGGATTTACCCGTAAGGTTCCGTCAAAATATCTGACAGAAGAGGCAGATCACCTTACCCCTCCACCTACCAGACCACTGGCTGGGAATCGAAGTGAGGTCAGTTCAGATAGATAGATATAGACAGAGAGATCAGTGAAAGACTCTGGGAAATAACACGGAGATTATTTTAGTGAAGTGTTATCGTTATGTTCGCTGATGATGATGTTCGTCAGAACCTCATGTTCGCTGGATGGTAAACAGTGGTCGTATCAGCGAAGACCATATGAGCGAGGTGCCTCCCCAAGCGCTGTGTGGCGGTATACTTCATGAGAATTACAGGAAGTTTCACGGTGCTTACAGGAGATTACAGGTGTGTTAAGGCACGGGACACACACACACACACACACACACACACACACACACACACACACACACAAGACTGGTAAACAATTGTAGGGGGGCGGGAGGAGGAGGAGGAGTTAAGGGAGCGGGAAGAGGATGAGTTAAGAGAGCAGGGTTGGTAGTTTGGTTTGTGGTCGGGAAGAAATTGGTTGCTCTTAAATTCAGCAGCTCAAGTGTGTGTTGTGGGGAACAACATGTTGTAAATGCTCCCTTCCCCGGAGCTGCCTGGTGCTGCTGGTGCACGCCAGCAGCCACGTGACCTGCATCCATCTCCCTTGGTTGCCACGATAACCTCTCCCTCCTTCTTGTGGTAGCCTTTCCCTCTCCCTGGTTGCTATGGTAACCTCTTCCCTCTCCCTGGTAGCCATGGTGACCTCTTCCCTCTCCCTGGTTGCCATGGTAATCTCTTCCCTCTCCCTGGTTTCTCTGGGAGCTTCCCTCTCCCTCATCGTCATCCTGGGGGGGGGGGGGGTATAGCAGCTTCCCCTCTCTCCCTGGCTTCTTGTCTTGATAACGTTTGACCCACTCCCTGGGTGACGAGGCAGCTGTCTCTCGTTGGGATGGCAGTCCCTCAATCCCGTCCCTGATTGGGACGGTAATACCTCTATCCCGTCCCTGGTTGGGATGGTGGGGCCCCCGTTTAGTCACCATGGGGACTGAGATATCTCTGATTGCCATTATAACCTCCCATTTCCCAAGTCTTCCATGGCAACCTTCTCCCTTGGGCCTCCCACTGTGGTTGCCATGGAGACACAGAGTGCCAGTCTGGTGTGACGTTGCCATAGATCAAAACCACCGACCCCCCACCCTCCCCCTCCTTTCCTCACACCCCCCTGTACCTCGTGGGGGGGCACCCATCATCCTGTGGGGGGTGGGGGGAAGGATGTTCGAGCCCCTTGGACAGTAGGAGGTCAAGGTTAAGGTGGTGGGTACATGGGTGGGTGGGTCAAGGTGGTGGGTACATGGGTGGGTGAGTCAAGATGGTGGGTACATGGGGGATGGGTCAAGATGGTGGGTACATGGGTGGGTGAGTCAAGATGGTGGGTACATGGGTGGGTGGGTCAAGATGGTGGGTACATGGGTAGGTGAGTGCGTAGGTGGGTGGGTAAGAATTATGGAGCTCAGACGACACAAGAATATCAGAAGTTACATCACCTGGAAGACCTGGTCCCCTGTCTATATTCGAGAACCATTCCAGGAAGGAGCGATGGAGGACGTGGAACACTGGAAATGCAACATTCTGGAAGGCCTGTACCCTCGTCTACACTCAGTGCCCGGTCGCTCACAGACCGATGGACATGGAAGACTGGAAGTGTAAATTTCTGGAAGACCTGGTCTCCAATCTACACACAGGGTATATATATATATATATATATATATATATATATATATATATATATATATATATATATATATATATATATATATAGGAGTCTCTGGAAACACTGCGCTGGAGTTGCCCCTCTTTCCAGTGGGCTTTCAAGGGTGAGGCAGTAGAGGCTAAGAAGCGCCACTGGAGTTCACTAGTTATGGAGAAGGTTCTTCTTTTTTTTTTTTTTTTGCTGTGGTCGCCACCCCACCTCTCCCCTTTGAGGGAGTTCCAGGAGGGAACGGCCGTCGAGAGAGAGAGAGAGAGAGAGAGAGAGAGAGAGAGAGAGAGAGAGAGAGAGAGAGAGAGAGAGAGATCATCCAGTATACATTGTCTGGAGGTTTTGGTGTAGGTGTTAAGGTCTTAATTATGTTTGTTGATGTACTATTGTATAAACATTTCCCGTTGGTGTATAGTTGATTTATTTAATTCAACAGCTATTGTATTTTCACGATCAAAACTTCGATGATAATAATAATAAGTACAGTAGACCAGACATTACACCAGTGTTAACTTAATAGTCATCTTTCTATTATTTCTATTAGTCTCACGTTTAGATTAAAAACGTTTAATTCACGTTTTGATTATACTAAGCTTCAGATTAACTTAGATTATGAGTTTTTTTTTTCAAAAGTGAGTTAATTAGATTTGTATCATTTTTTTTTAGGGCAGCTTAAGTATTTAAAGCTGTATGATCATCTGCGTTTGATTTTGCTAATTAGGGACCATATGAAAAACCTGCTATTATTTTCTGTCTCTGTACTTTTATGTACGTCCTAATAATAGATTGGGTTGGATTTTATATCAAGAATATTAATTGATGTTTAACTCTCATTATTGGCATTATTCTGAACTAGTTATTGTTATATCAAGAATATTAATTGATGTTTAACTCTCATTATTGGCATTATTCTGAACTAGTTATTGTTATCATCCTTTCCCTGCTACTGATTGTAGCGCAGCCTTAAAATCTACAAGATCCCATGCAAAAGGGTTCCTTATGGTTAAATGATGCTAATGCTGATGATGATGATGATATATATATATATATATATATATATATATATATATATATATATATATATATATATATATATATATATATATATATATAATGGGCAATAGCTGTTACTGGTTGTTTCCTGTCGTGTTTCAAATAGTATATTGTGTGGTAATTCATCTACGCAATATTGTGTTGGTTGGTGCTGGGGAGTTCATTCCTCTCCCCTGAATATGTCAGGGGTTACGCCATTTCACTCCCATGTTCACGCATTCATTCAAAATCGTGATTGCTGGTCCCACGCCGTTTTGAAAGCGCTTCATTCATCACCTTTTGCCCTCATGGAAGAGACAGGCATTCATTGAACAATACTGTTGTTCATTGTGGACTTATATATGTTGATATATTTACTTTATTCTGTGGTTCTCAGGTGTCTATATATGTGTATCTGGCTCAGCCCTGAACACCATCATGGCTCAACTGTCCCGTTCTGTGTTTGATATGAACGACGTCAGCTCGTTCCCCCCGTGACGCTGGGCCTCCGTCCCTGTGAGTGACCGAAGCTCGGGGGAGGGTGTGTGTGTGTGTGTGTGTGTGTGTGTGTGTGTGTGTGTGTGTGTGTGTATGCATAAGAGAAAGGGCATGGCACATATATATACAAGGTTAAGAGACGGGGTCAACATGAGTGTAAAACTCTGCCCCCGTAACACATAAATAGTAATCACACACACACACACACACACACACACACACACACACACACACACACACACACATACACACACATACACACACACACACACGTAACTGACGCCGTGCCATGGGGCATTGCTATCACACACACACACACACACACACACACACACACACACACACATACATACTCACACACACGTAACTGACGCCGTGCCATGGGGCATTGCTATCACACACACACACACACACACACACACACACACACACACACACACACACACACACACACATCCTCTGTGCACGAGATTATGAGGCAGAGACGCGCGGGCGAACCATATACCATATCTCAGTGATAACAGTTCTCTCGTTTTCAATAAGGGTCATCATGTTTTGAGAACACACCTTCTGCCTGGCTGTGTGGCCTTGTGGGTCAGGAGACTCTGGATCGCTGCTCCAGTTCGAACAGCTCTTCTCCTGCGCTACCCCCACACACGCCTGCTGTAGCTGTCACCACACACCCACGCCTTGCTGTAGCAGTCACCACACACGCCTGCTGTAGCAGTCACCACCCACCCACGCCTGCTGTAGCAGTCACCACACACGCCTGCTGTCGTGTGGATGGTTGTAGCCTCGTCCAGCATAACCCGCTGTGTGACTGATCGTTCCTCCCTCAAACTGACGAGCGAATCTTGTAAATTACATTTGAAGAATATATATATATATATATATATATATATATATATATATATATATATATATATATATATATATATATATATATATATATGGTGAAGATGATGGTGATGGTGACGTGGGTTAGTGATGGTGACGTGGGTTAGTGATGGTGACTGTTGGTGAGAGTGGGGTGGTGGACAGGGATGGTGATGGTGAGGTTATGGGAGGAGGAGGAGGAGGAGGAAGGGGTGGCAGTGATGGTGGTGAGGGCATGCCAGCCACAGGGTGAGGTGGTGGGTGGTAGTGAGATGGGCGGCGGTGGCGGTGACGGGGAGGGCGTTGGAGACGGCGGCGGGCGGCGGCCAGATCGATCCGGGAGGCGGCAGGTGGCGGCGGCGGCGGCGGGCGGCGGGGATGAGCCAGCCTGCCACACACGAGGTGCTGCTCCTGCTACTGGTGGTAGTGTGGTGGTAGAGTGGTGGCAGTGTGGTGGTAGAGTGGTGGTAGAGTGGTAGTAGTGTGGTGGTAGTGTGATGGTAGAGTGGTGGTAGTGTGGTGGTAGAGTGGTGGTAGTGTGGTGGTGGTGTGGTGGTAGAGTGGTGGTGGTGTGGTGGTAATGTTGTGGTAGAGTGGTGGTAGAGTGACAGTAGTGTGGTGGTAGTGTGTGTGTGTCAGACCGAGCATAGCTGTGGCGACGCCACTCATCATGCACAGTAGCGAAGTGTACAGTGAGGAACAGTAGGCCAGTATGTACGTACACCGCCACAGTTTAGAAGAAAAAAAAAAAAAACCCACCTATTTACTTCGTTTAGACAGATGTTTAATGGACAGATTCAAGTGACTGTCCGGTAGGCAGGAGATGGGTTCGATCCCCCTTTGCTGGATTAGAGTTTACAAGGCTTTAACTCTATCTGGTATACTGTAGGTCTACAGGTTTACTTTAGGTATACTCAAGGCTCTACTCACACGGCTGACCCCCTGCTGTGGTGTGCGAGCAGCTGGGTAATACGTGTTTCCTCTGTATGATGGTTGTGAGGCGGTCTTGGGATGAATGCAAGTGATTAATGCAAATGATATGCATGAAAAACTGCAGGTTGTTGTGTACAGATGAAGAGGTGTTCTCGCCAGCAGCGTATGGTGGGAGGGCCAGGATGGGGGGGATGGATGGAGTTTATATATATATATATATATATATATATATATATATATATATATATATATATATATATATATATATATATATATATATATATATATATATTCTCTTCTTCTCTTAGTCTTTGGATTGAGGGGAATGCTTCAAGTTCTCATGCCAAAGGGGAACGGGGAATGTATATTGCCATGGGAGCACTTAAGTGTGTGTGTGTGTGTGTGTGTGTGTGTGTGTGTGTGTGTGTGTGTGTGTGTGTGTGTGCTGTGTGTAGTATACTGTATGGCGATGATCTACATATATTTTACATTTGATGTTCATTACAGAAAGGAAATGGAGAGGTCACGTGGGCAGGAATGGAGGGAATTTATTGGTCTTGAAGTCAAGTAGGTCGACCCCAGTTACCGGCGGTCGTATGTTGGTGCAGGAGGAACAGAGACTCGCTACCACTGGGGAGAATGAGGAAGTACACACTCTTATGTGTCGGGGAACCAGTGGTGTTCTGTGCGCATTTCTGTAGTGGGGACGTGTCGTGTTTCTGTATGGGGACGTGCTGTGTTTTTGTAGTGGGACGTGATGTTTATGAAGGGAGGACGTGCTGTGGTTTTGCAGAGGGATGGACTAGGTTAGTGTAGGGGGACGTGTGTGTTTGTGTAGGGGAGATGTACTTTGTTTGTGTAGGGAGACGTGTGTGTTTGTGTCAGGGGATGACTAGTGGTTGTGTAGGAGGACGTGTTGTGTCCGTGTAGGGGTAGAAGTTAACCTGTTGTAGGGGTAGAAGTTAACCTGTTGTAGGGGTAGAAGTAAACCAGTTGTAGGGGTAGATATTTTTGAATCCTGTGATCGCTAGCGTAGGAGTGGGACCAAGAGAAGGGTTTCGAAGCGGCGCACAGGAAGGGTTCCGGAGCTGCTTCGAAAAGCCGTGAAGCGAACGAGGCAGAAAACTGGAGAAAACGTGAAGTATGGGGCAAAGATCCCCCCCCTCCCCACACACACACACATGCCCGTAGGCATACGTGACTCATACATACATGCATACATATGCAGATGGATTTAATCCTGAGATCGTTGCATACATGAATACATAAATAGATACATGCACATGTATGCATGCACGGAGACTGAAACATGCACGCATGAATATGAGAGAGAGAGAGAGAGAGAGAGAGAGAGAGAGAGAGAGAGAGAGAGAGAGAGAGAGAGAGAGAGAGAGAGAGGAGCCATCATCAATAGATCAATACAGCTGGTGCGGAAGATACTGAGGGTCAGATGTCTCAGTACAGAGCTTATGTGGGATTCAAACCCCTTGTTCCTTACTGATCACAACTTCTGCTCTTTTGTTATTATTACTATTATTATCATTATCAATATTATGATTATCATTTTCATTGTTATCAAAATAATTATCATTATTATCAATTTTTCTTCTTCTTCTTCTTCTTCTTATTATTATTATTATTATTATTATTATTATCATTATTATTATTATTATTATCATTATTCATATGATTTACACACGAGTCAGGTAAATGGTGACAGTATTATTGTGCAAACCGGAGATGCCTTTCTGAGAATGGAAAAAAGAATGACATTTAAATGAACAAATGTCATTTTTACGAGGAAATGAGTTGTTGATGTCACTTCTGATGGAGACTTTTTCCCTCTATTTTGTGAGGGGTTGCCAGATGTTAATATAACACTGATATAAATGTCATAGGATGTTCACGGATGGAAAACGAGTGTGTGTGTGTGTGTGTGTGTGTGTGTGTGTGTGTGTGTGTGTGTGTGTGTGTGTGTATGTGTGTGCCACTACTTACATTCACGTAGACGGTAAATAACAGAAATAATGTTCTTGCAACTGATTGACACTTAATTCTAACGTTATTGTCCCTTCTAACGCCCTAGGCACGACCCTTGAACACGACTTTACGACCCGTGGGAATAACTAGTCCCCCATCATAACCAAGGGTCGTACCGTCGTGTTCAAGGGTCGCACCGTCGAGCTCAAGGGTCGTACCGTAGCGTCTCGTGGTCGTACCGTCGAGCTCAGGGGTCGTACCGTCGAGTTCAAGGGTCGTACCGTAGCGTCTCGTGGTCGTACCGTCGAGTTCATGGGTCGCACCGTCGAGCTCAAGGGTCGTACCGTAGCGTCTCGTGGTCGTACCGTCGAGCTCAAGGGTCGTACCGTCGTGCTTAAGGGTCGGACAGACTGCACTAAACAACAGACAGTGAAGGGAGTCGTGTTATAAAGAGAAAAAAAAAAAAATAGCGATGGTACGCACGATAGATGAAGCGACTGACCAATGAATAAAGATTCGTCAGAACCACAATTGTCCCCCTCACCTTCCCCTTCCCTTTTCATTTTCTTCTTTATTCCATTTCTTTTTCTCTCTCCAGCGGTTCAAAACGAGAGCCGTTCTCACCTCAATGATCAAACCTGTATCATCATCGTAGGTTAGGTCCGCTGTAGGACTGGTGATGGAGGGAGCAAGCCCCACGCCAGCAGGATACGTGTGTGCCACACGGGTCAGGTTGTGTCCACAGGATATGATTGGCTCGTATTTTCACTCGTATTTCCCCAGGTCAGGCATTGTAGTATGTTGATGGCTCGTATCTGTTGGAGGGGGGGGATAGAAGACCCCCTGAGACCATCTTAAGGTGCACGTAAATGTAAGGTAAGATCTCAGACCTGTAAGGGTAGAAGACCTCCCAAGGCATCGTAAGGATAGAAGACCTCCTAAACCATTGTAAAGATAGAACACCTCCCACACCATCGTAAGGTATATATATATATATATATATATATATATATATATATATATATATATATATATATATATATATATATATATATTCTTGCTCCGTTTTCGTTTTATGGGTGTGCACTTTTCGTGGGCAGGATGTGGAATATTGCTCTGTGTTCTGTAGTTTTGCCATGTTGAAATATATCCTTTTCTCCTCCTCCTCTCTTCCTCTGACCCAAAAGACTTATTTTTTACATCTATTTTTTTCCTTCCACGTTCCGCGTGTGTGTGTGTGTGGGCCCTCGGTTCTCGTCTGCCATTTTGAGGGAGGAACAAGAAAGAGACAGACCGTCTCTCCGTTGTCTGAAGATTTCATTGTTATCGTCCTCTCTCTCTCTCTCTCTCTCTCTCTCTCTCTCTCTCTCTCTCTCTCTCTCTCTCTCTCTCTCTCTCTCTCTCTCTCTCTCTCTTTCAATTCCCGTTTCGCTCGCTGGTCGCTTTCCATAATGGTGTGCAAGACGGTGGATTTGGGACATGTATATCGAAGGAGATGTTGTTTGCTGCGATGTAGGTCTTGGGGCACACTGCTGCAGGAGGTATGATCGCTTAGACAAGAGCCTCCAGCTATGATCTCTTAGATAGGTAGGGAGAAGGGTGGGTGTGGTGTGAGGGTCCGACCCCTTGCGTTACGTGCGGAAAGAAAATATATATATATATAGGTGTTCTCTCTCTCTCTCTCTCTCTCTCTCTCTCTCTCTCTCTCTCTCTCTCTCTCTCTCTCTCTCTCTCCCCGTCTGGCCATTCCAGTCTCATGTATTGTGGGAGGAAGGTAGGTACGGTGGGAACACATGGAGGGAGGGAGGAGGTGGTGAGGGAGGGAAGGAAGGGTAAGGTGGTGATGTGCCCCCAGAGAATGGTGGTGGGGTCATACAACCGTGTTGTGACGGCTTTCATCATGTGGCTGTATCTCTTGCGTGCGGTGTGTGGGAGGTGTTGGGCGCAGTGTGCACGCTCATGCTGGCGGTGGCGACCTGAC
Organism: Panulirus ornatus; assembly: GCF_036320965.1. Taxonomy (NCBI): domain Eukaryota; kingdom Metazoa; phylum Arthropoda; class Malacostraca; order Decapoda; family Palinuridae; genus Panulirus; species Panulirus ornatus. The sequence goes on along the minus strand of NC_092271.1, from coordinate 24,796,280 downwards.
CCAAACCTGTGACTGTTAGGGATGCCCTAACGACGGTTTGTTGACCCACTCCGGGGGAAAAAAAAACCCGCAGGTTGGCCGGATTTTACGGTTTGATGAAGTATGGTAATGAGTTGTTTCAATCAAAAGCGAGTGATCGGGACGTTTTTCCAAGAGCACGACTCCACGACGACCCTCGAGCACGACTTCACGACCGTCGAGCACGATGGTATGACCCTTGAGCACGATGGTACGACCCTTGAGCACGATGGTACGACCCTTGAGTACGATGGTACGACCCTTGAGCACGATGGTACGACCCTTGAGCTCGACGGTACGACCACGAGACGCTACGGTACGACCCTTGAACTCGACGGTGCGACCCTTGAACTCGACGGTACGACCACGAGACGCTACGGTACGACCCTTGAACACGACGGTACGACCCTGGAGTACGACATTACATCCCCTGGGTATGATATGATAGTTTGACATATATATCCTGATCCGTGATGGGCTGTAACCTTCGTGCTCAAGGGTCGTAACTGTCGTGCTCAAGCGTCGTAACCTTCTCGTGCTCAGGGATCGTAACTGTCATGCTGAGGGGTCGTAGACTCGAAGGGGTCGTGGTGCCACATCTCCTGCGTAGGGCCAGCACTGAGGGGGGTAACGTGACGTCAACCACCCGTCTCCTTGCCAAACATGTATGCGTCGTGTTATTGACCAATTTGTCTTTATATTTCTGAACAGAAAAGAGAAAGAGGAGGAGGAAGAGGAGGAGGAGGAGGAGGAGGAGGAGGAGGAGGAGAAGAAGAAGAAGAAGAAGAAGAAGAAGAAGAAAAAGAAGAAGAAGAAGAGGAGGAAGAGGAGGAGGAGGAGGAGGGTGTGAATGGAAAAGAGAGGCTAGAGGAGTGGCTCAACCTTTAAAGGGAGATTCATTATGAAATTTTAAAGTGAGGAGTTTTAAGATACGGGAGTTTTAAGGCAAGGGAGTTTCCAAGAGAAAACTTTACGTAATTAAAGATAGACGTTTAGTTTTATGTTAAACGTATTTAAAGAGATTTAGAGATGAATTTGTCTGTGGAAAACGTACATGGAGGAATATTCTTTTTTGCCTTTCGTACCACAAACTGACCATAAAGATATACTGGGATTTAACTGGAACTGTTACCTAAACTTTGTACTGATATCACCACAGCAGAAACACGAAGGAAGGAAGATATTAGAGCATGTACATACACTCTCTCTCTCTCTCTCTCTCTCTCTCTCTCTCTCTCTCTCCTGTGTGGTCAGGCTCCTTAGACTGGAGACAGTTGAGTCAGACTTACCACACACACACACACACACACACACACACACACACACACACACACACACACACACACGCCAGGCAGACGCATATGGGAAGGCAGTGGAGATTTAGGAGGTAAAGGTTCGTAGATTCTCTTAAAGGATGTAGTTTTAAGGTAAGATAAAGTAATCGCCTTCCCTTTAACGGTGAGGTAATATGATGGTTGTCATTTTCGCTGCATGGATGGCGATGCGTCTCGCAACTTTCAAGCACGTACGTGTGTTGACGCTCGGGGAACTGGTTATCTTGGCTACGAAAACTGTACCTGTATGTGTGTGTGTGTGTTGTGTGTGTGTGTGTGTGTGTGTGTGTGTGTGTCCTACATACATCAGGACACATGAGACTCTGGATTATACTTGAAGGCTAAGCAGTGGCCTTATTTAATGGATAGAGGACATTTAACTGACTGATATCACCAACCAAGTATGTCTGGGCTAGCCTAGTGCATCCACGTCCCTCACACTCTCTGTGTAGAGAGTTATCGTTTGTTGCTCTGGGGTAGACGTGTGTGGCGCTGTGGTATAACCAAGTCCACTAATTACGTAGTGAGGGTAATGACTACTAGTAAGACGAGGACTATGGGCTAGCCAAGTGTCCCTTAACACCACCATAACGTGTGGTAGACGTTTGGTTATACCATCGCTTGGGTTGTGCCTGTTGCGTGTGGTGGTGTAGTCATAACCTACAAAAGTTCCCCAGTCGTTTTTCTTCCATTCGTCTGTTTCAGCCAATACTTCGCTCAGGGTATGGCAGCGCCAGGTCTGGTCGCTCGGTGATCCATTAAACTTTTGGTGTCTGCAGACGGGGCTTACCACCATTCGTGTTGCACACGCTTGGAATTCCTAGGGGTGGGACGATCGTCGGCTTCGATCTGGTGATAAATTATTCAGATTGCCTGAATATGTCCTTTTCTGAACCCGACCGACGCTAGGTATGAATTTAACCTCCCCTGAGATTTTAAAAGTCCAAACTTGTACGTGTGTGTGTGTGTGTGTGTGTGTGTGTGTGTGTGTGTGTGTGTGTGTGTGTGTGTGTGTGTGTGTGTTTAGTTTCTGAGCGTTCGTCAAGCCGCGGTCGCTATAAGCTCTTATTTCCTATACGTTATACAGTTACAGTTAGACTCCACATTTGTGTTCCAGGAATGGTGGTGGGTTGGGGTGTGTGGTGGTGGTGGGGTAAATAGCCCACGGCTGGCGGCTGGAGTTTTCAAGAATTCATGGCATCTGGTCCGCGGCAAGTTAGATTGAGTTGGATTTTTCAATGGCGTTGGTTTGGCAGATGATTAAAACATTCTCTGAGCGGAGCTGGCTGGCACTCAATTTAACTCAATCGACGGAGAATTGGAAAGTCTTTGGAAATACGGGATTTTGAATATCCTCGAGGGAGGGAGTGAGGGAGGGAGGGAGTGAGGGAGGGAGGGAGTGAGGGAGGGAGGGTGGCTGGTAAATGCTTCCCCCTGGCTTATATTTGTGTTGGCATCATTAATATCCAGGAGTGGGGTGAGGAAAGCTGGCTGGGGATAGTCGGGGACGTTTGCCTACCGTCGGTGTTGTGGGGCTTGGCTGTATATCCAGAGGTGGGGGTCTGGAAGGGTGGAAGTTTTCGCTTTCTAGTCGTTTCAGTTTATATCTGAGGCTGTAGGGTTCTTACGTGGGCCTGCAGATCCATGGCAGTTCGAAGGGAGTGGTTAAGTTGTGGTGCCACTTTGATTCATCTTCTTTCTGATGGGAGCGCTACAGATGCCGGTAATATTACCCATTACGTCCCAGGATGTGATGTGACGCAGGTGTCCTATCTAACATCTGTCGCTCCGTGCGGTGAACATTTAGTCCTTCATCAACACCTGTTTTAGGGGTGATCATTTTTCTCAGCCACACCTTACCTTAACACCTGTGCGCGCCCGGGCAGCGAAGCGTCACAACACCTTTCCTCAACACCTGTTCAGTCGTTGCTCGTCATCACCTGACCAGTGTGTGACCTGCATTTGCGGGGAACTCCCCTCGCCTTCACCATTCCAGAGCAGTGATGAGGAAAAAAAAAAAAAAGGCGCCACGACCTTCCTCCGCAACTTTCACTGACGCGCGTTCAAACAGTGAACCCGTTCCTCCTCTCCCATGTTAATTAAGTGTCCGACCAGTAAACATCGTCCACACAGTGCGCCAATACAGTCCAGCAGTGAAACTCCTCCTCCTCCTCCTCCTCCTCCTCCTCCTCCTCCTCCTCCTCCTCCTCCTCCGAACACACACGAAAAAACCGACGTCTTTTTTTTTTTTCAATTCCTGACGGGAAACATAAAACGCACGTCCTGAATGAGGCGATCCAGACTCCAGGACACGATGATCCTTTAAGATGTTCCAGACCAAACGAGGCATCGGATACTAAATGTGACGCTTGCAGCATCAAACCGTTTTGATACACCAGGTCTTCCATTCTCTGTCGCACAGACAGACAGACCCACCCCACCCACCCACAACTGCGTGAATAGACGAGACCCCCCCACCCCCCCACCCCACCCATAAAAACCCCCTTCACGAATGTATAAGACCTACAGGATCAGGTGAGGCTTGTGGGAACCCCGACTCACACAACACCTGCGCCCGAACACCTGTACAAAGCAGGCAGGTGACGTCTCTCTGACCACCCTCCACTGTGTCAAACCAGACTGCTGCCCTTAACCTTTAGTCCGCCCTTGACCTTATCGTGCTCGATATATGTTTCTTTCATTCAATTCTGAACCACAGTGTCTCCTGTCGTTGTATATCAACTGACTGTTATATTTCTTTCTTGTGTCTCCCCTGATGATGTGATTATTACACGAAAGTGCACTTGGGAACTTATCGTGTTTCATTTCCCTGTGGTTTCATACGAATATATATATATAATATATATATATATATATATATATATATATATATATATATATATATATATATATATATATATATATATATATTGTCGCATTGGCCGGAATATAACACAGTCTCACGACAATTTGTGTTCACCAGCGAATGAAATTTTGTGGTATTTCTGTATTCATCCAGTGGCCTTGTCCAGCGAGAGGGAACAGAAGACTGAGATTCAATTTTTTTCCTCTTCTTTTTTTTTTTTCATCATATTCCCATTTGGTTGCACGCCGGCCAGAGGGCTGAGCAGCCTCTCTCTCTCTCTCTCTCTCTCTCTCTCTCTCTCTCTCTCTCTCTCTCTCTCTCTCTCTCTCTCTCTCTCTCTCTCTCCTCCCTCCAAATCTTCCCTCGGAACTGTTTGACGATAAAGAAAAAACCTCCAATTTTTTTCCTCACTGTGTGTCATATAAAATTATTAACACAGTTTATATATATATATATATATATATATATATATATATATATATATATATATATATATATATATATATATATATATATATATATATGTATATATATATTAATATCAGGTTGAAGCCTTCGAAAGCCAGGTTATGACGTGGAAGATTTACGACGGTCAGAGAACAAGGAGCGGATTGTAACTAATGCTAGAACGGAGAAGAATATTTTGTGTCTCAGAAGAGTTCAGTTGAAGGATGGTGGTGGAACGTGTGTGTGTGTGTGTGTGTGTGTGTGTGTGTGTGTGTGTGTGTGTGTTAGACTCACTTATCAAGTCTATACCCTTCCTATATGGCTAGCCATTCCCACGTTTAGAGTAATTAGAGGATAAGCTGGAAAGCAGATTAAATATTAAAGGCAGCAGAGTGGTGCTAATCTAGCCAGCCAGCCAGGCAGTAAGGTACAGCAGACATTGTATACTGTATTCAGTGGTGAGGGTCAGCACAAGATTTGTGTAGTATACATCCTCACACATCCTGTAAACAGACCCCATCACATCATTGTTGTGTGTCTGAGTGACTAAGTTAGTCAGACGAGTCTATACTTGGGGTAGTCCTTATGTGGTCTTGTATAATAACCTTCCCCTCTCCTCACGACAGCCCCAGGCTTGGCTGAGGCTACAGAGATGGGTCGTACGTCTGTTAGAAACAGTTTACTGCTTCATATACATAAAAGATGATACATAAATTTACAGGAACTTGTGGACAGTAAAGAGTAAATGAGACACAAAGTTTTGAATGAATATCTACGTCATTCACAAAGTTTTGCATGGAATTAACCTTCATTCACAGTGATGTGAATGGTCCTTCTCCGTGTAATGTTTAGCATTGTTGACCATGGGTCACGCACGGATCCGCCTGGCTTCGATTCGTGGGTGCGATAGTTCATCCTAGCTGTTTCACCTTTCCGTCAGTTTCGAATGAATGTGTTACGTCAATCGTAAATCTTTAAACAGATGTCTACGTCATCCGCAGAGTTTTAAATGACTATCTGCGTCATTCACAAACCTTTTCTCCGTTTTAGATTTCATCATATATTCATTTTTATTTCGCGTTTTACCGTATATTTTCGTTTGTGAGAGCAATGTCGCAGCTGCGAATTCATCAAGGACATTTTGCTTTAAGTGTAAAATTAGGAGCCAGGAATGGCTGTGTGAGACTAGACCACAGCTCTGGGTCAGGAGCCTTGATGTTTCCCTCCCCAGCGTGGCAGCGCCGTCCCAATCCATACCTAAGAACACCGCTTCTTGAACTACGAGACGCCCTGGTCTCCCACCTGAAGTAGTTGAAGACAGACCAGAATGAATGTTCCTGTGAGTACCAGTGGCATGTTTGGTAAGGTTGCGTTCATCGCTGTGGCGTGCTGGATCTTCTGCATTGTTTTGATTGATCGATGTTTTCATTGCGCCTCCAGCAGAGCAGCTCGGCCTGCCGTAACGTACCTACAGGACTTAAATTAATATAACTTGCGTGGAATTGAGGTCATCTTACTTCATTAAGGTACTTGAGGCCCCAATTGCCTGTTAGGGTGTGTGTGTGTGTGTGTGTGTGTGTGTGTGTGTGTGTGTGTGTGTGTTGCCCCAGAGTACTAAGGTGGAGGGAGAGTTATTTGGAAAGAATCTTTCGAGGGGCAAGAGCCCCACCGCCCTGGTGTGACCTGCGTCATGGCTGAAGTTGAGCGAGTTTGAAACAGTTGGTGGACTTGTTGTGTAGTTAGGGAAGCTTGAGTTATGACTCGAGCTTATCCTCTTTGTGCACTGGTGATACGACCCGTTGAGGACGACGGGACGACCATTGAACACGACGGGGAACGATGGTACGACCCTCGGTTATGATGGCCATCCAGCCAAAGAAAGGGTCGTGTTCAGAGGTCGTACCGTCCTGCTCAAGACGTGAATGAAGACACTGTAAGATGGATCTGTGTCATAAAGCTTGACACTCTTCAAAATATCTATATCCTTCAGACGCTAACACCATATTGAAAGGTGAACGAAATATTACCGCTGGTGAATGTACTCCGTGTGTGGATCATTCGCAACTGTCGCTCCCTCTGTCAAACATCAGAACGACTGGAGCCATTGAGTCGATATTCCCAGAAGGAGAAACGGAATGGCTGTCTTCTAATATACGTCAAACCTTCTTGTCAAGGATATAATCCACACTTTGGCTAGACCTTGATTATGATAATGAGTCAACATACATATCGATGTAAGATTGTACAAGACTTTAGGTTATACCTGAAAATTATTCTCTATTGGCCCACCAAGCCATTGACGGCTGAAGAGTCTCCATGAAGCGCAAAAGGTGACTTGAACACAGTCAAGAGGAAAAGTTTAATCATCGTAAGTCTATTGAGAGTAACGTTGGCCTTAGTACCTGCGAGTAGTCGAAAGTGGACGAACCAAGTGGCCGAACCTCAGTGATTCATCTGGTCGAGGAGGTGGACACAGGTCCTCGAGCTGCTGCTGCCGCTTGGAACAGCTCTGCTGATCAGGGAAGGCAACGCTGAAGCCTCGTCGTACATCGAGGTCTGGCTGTGGACGAGTCCTGGACAGCAACGTGAAACGTAAAGTTTTGGTCGCGTTAAGTACGGCAAGGCAAGTGTAATTAGGGAACCATGCGACAACGCTTCTGACGGAAAGCGGTTTGTGGTTGCCGCCTCGTCGCATCGTTTATGGATTCGAACCCAACGATCAGGGGAAGATGATGTATACAGCCTTTCCAGTAAACCAAGGGATATGCCTGTGGTTCTGTGTGTAGGGATAATGTTTACCTGGTATTCATTTCTGGACGGTGTGGAATCGATTCCCACAAAACATCGTCTTTGTTCATGTGTTCCCCGAAGTTCACCATTGTATTCCTCATCGCTCGTATGATACACGGACTGTATTATACGTTAAGAGCTACGAGGTAGGCTGCAGCGAAGGGGGGTTTGATGAATAGCGTGTAAGATAACTTGGAAGTGAGGTACAATGATCCTCCAAGCCCCCTGGGAGGTGGAGGATATCGGTGATAGTGAGGTGCCACTGACGGTGACAGTGCTGGGGGGTGATAGTGAAGAATGTGAGGCCCGAAAAACCATTGGAGACGTTGTGAGAAACGTGTAAAAATTGAAGCTTCGAGGGGAAAAAGGAAAATGGAATTCTCTCGTAAAAGATGAATGTGAGTGGAGTCTTTTCTTTTTTTCTTCTTCTTCTTCTTAAAGGAAGCGAAGCAGTTCGAAGCGAAGGTTCACTGCGCGCTCGAAACAAAGATTCCCTTCTTCGTGTTTTTACCTTGTGGGTTGTTGAAGGCTGGCGATGGGAAGCAGCGCTCGGGCCGGGGAAGAGAAATTGATTCTAAGGTTTTCTTCTCCAGCGTGAGAAGAATTCCAGGTGTTCAGCAGCAGCAGCAGTACCACACGACTTAATGGGTTTACTCATCTTTGATATATATATATATATATATATATATATATATATATATATATATATATATATATATATATATATATATAATCAGGTATCGTGGGCCGTCTCTCAGCTGTGGATGGTTGAGGAGGAGGAGGAGGAGATGGTGATCCTCTCCCCCCTCGAAGTCCACACGACTCTTTTCGTTAGAGAACGTCGCATTGGTTTTCTAAAATACATTGGAAACCGATGAGGGAGAAAATGAGAGAGACCAGCAACTACATGGAGAACGGTTGCCAGGGGAAGTTTTAAGACCACTCGAGTAAAAAGAACTTTATTTAAAAATTCCATTCTGTGCGACGTGTCATCTGAATTCCCGTTGGAAAAGAAAAATGTTTAAGATTGATTTTTTCAAATGTTCGTTCTTGTGTTTTCTATTTCTGAAGATATTGACATAGTTGTTTATTATTATCATTATTATCATTATTATTATTATTATTATTATTATTATTATTACTACTACTACTACTATTAGTATTATTATAATCATCATCATCATGCATGATATTCATATATATATATATATATATATATATATATATATATATATATATATATATATATATATATATATCCTAAACACCCTACAATATATTGCCACACCTTCAACACATTTGCATAACAAAAGGTTATTGTACGCCGATTAAAATATTGGATTCTATACAACACATTGTTCCATAGACGTATATGGCCATACAGTTGGACCAGTTAGGAATGATATAGATATATTCTAAATATGACCCGTGGTGGCCCGCTTCACAAGCAGGAGAGAACGCTAATTGATGGTTCATTCAAACGAGAGACTAATTAATTAAAGGGGTACGGATGCGCATGTTGCCATTTTCTGATTTCAGTTTGAGATATTTTCGTATCCATGGTATTTTCAATGCGATGTGTTATTGTTTCGTGGGGTTGAATATATATGAAAGTTCAGCTCTTCTTTTTTTATCTGTAAATCTCCAAATTACGTGATGGATCAAGGACAGGTGTGATTTACTTATCTGATAGAAATATTATTAATCCATAGTTGTGTTCAGACGTATTATATATATATATTTTTTTCTAGAATTCGTGGCTGTTGGATTCGTGAGTTCATAAAACGTTCGACGAATTTGTGTGCGCTTGTATAAAGGTTCGCCAGGACAATGCTTGCCAGGGGTCCTTGTCAGTGACAGCCAGCCTACTGCTCTGGTGTAATGGCGTTACTGACACATATCGGAGTGTGTGTGTGTGTGTGTGTGTGTGTGTGTGTGTGTGCCTGGGCTGCCCCCATGGGTCGGGGGTGGGTGTGTGTGTGAGCCTGGCCTGCCCCCATGAGTAACTGTAGTGTAGTGAGGTCCTTTTAAGTGGTCGTGTTTGTTATGCAAATGTAATAAACTGCTTCAGTCCATATAAATTGAGTCATCAGTTCCCTTTGTGCATGATGACAATACATTTTCTTACACTGCATGATGTAAAACGTTTGAATATGTATAAGCCTCCTGCCCTTTCCTCTCTGATTTTACTAATCATTTGTCTTTAATGTTTCTAAATAAACTGTTTCTAGTGTTTCTAAGTAAACCGTCTCTAATGGTTCGTCCCACTGAAATAATGTCACCCATGAATGCAGAAGAAAATTAGAAGAATCATTATTATAACCAGTTACCAGGTACTATACAACTACATCCAGGAGTTCTAGTTGTATCCCTCTACAACTTTGGACCTCTCCACACAACAGCCTCTCGTAAGAACATGTTCAAAGAACAGTCTATTGAAAGAACATTCTGTCGACGAGTGGAAAATATAAATGTATCCTTGTCGCCTCCCCGTCACTTATGAACCTTATTTTCTATGGTTTTCGGACGTCAGGGGGAACTGTTGTATAAGTATGGTGTCTTTTTCTCTTCTCTTTTCTCCCACCGTAGTGTCTGTTTGTTGCTTCTCTCAGGGGAAGAAAAAAAGGTGTCCCCCTCACTATGTCAGGGGAATGGCTACTAAATTTCCTGGACATTATTGTGTGGGACCCGGCAACTGGGGCGCTATCAGGAGAGGCCCAGCCTACACCAGTGAATAGTAAACATCGTTCTCCATATTCTCAACATTTTCTATTTTCATCGTTTTCTGTGATGTGTTCGGGACGGGAAATGTTTCGCAAATATCAGTTCAATTTACCTTAAATTTATGTCCGTGGGATGGCTCATGATTTTTATGATATATCAGGAAATGGAGCATGATATACAAAAAATAATTCACTTTAGCAAATGTAGGCCAAACTTAGATTATTTTAACGTACTAAGAAAATTTATTAATTTGGCAAAACATGGTCGTATTGATCAGATACTCGGAGTTAAAAAGAAAAAAAAATGCCCTTTAAAATGGTGGGTCTAAAATACAGATTTTGTGTTTGAAGTTTTGATAGAATATTGGGGTTTGGGTGACCTACATAGAGTCCATGTGGAAATTTAAATTTGTTTCATATGGACGTTTGCCAAATGTGTGTGTGTGTGTGTGTGTGTGTGTGTGTGTGTGTGTGTGTGTGTGTGAGGAGGATGGCTCGCTGGGTGTGACTGAGGCTTGACTTTTGTGGGCCGAGTCCCTGATGAGTGCGTGGCGCTGAGTGAAATTCCCGAGTTGAAAGTGTCCTCTGAGTGTGTGATGTCTCTTTATGGTGAATTGCGATGAGGTGTGAGGCGGGTGAATGGACCCACTCCAGCCAGCCAGGGCGGGTGTGTGAACCGACTTGGAGTGCGCGTGCGTGTTGCTCCGGCCTGACTGTCAGTATGTGTGACTTACCAAGGTAGAGGACGTGTCTAGTGTGTGTGTATGTGTGTGTGTGTCCCGGGGTAGAGGCGAGGTTAGCCAGCCGGCGACACCAACCCCCCCACACACACACCCTCCCTCTCCCTTTCCCCTTCCCCTCGTATCCCTCCCTCCCTCCCTCTTCCGCCACCCGCTCTCCCCAGCCTGACCTGACGCTGACGTCACCAACACCACACCTGCGCTCCGGAACGCGCCCAACCCCACCCTACCTGCCTGCCTGCCTGCCTCCTCCTCCTCCTCCTCCGCCTCAGGTAGGCCGTCGCGGCTCCATTACGAATACTGAGGTTTGGTAATCCTTCTCTTGCCGTCAGTCTGCCTCGCTATATCGTCCTTGATGGGCTGGCGTTACTTTGTTTCGTGTCGTAGTTGACCACAGCGATCCTAGTGGCCAAGAAGCGAGCAGTGGTTGACAGGTATATAACAAGCGCCATCACTGTTCATAGACCACTTCTTCTTCGTTCATGGTTTGTCGGTAATCATTAAGGTTGTTAATCATTGTAATTCGATTGTTGTAGACATTTGTAATTGATTTCTTATTTTGTGCTGTACAGGGAGGGAGTTCTACACTCTTGGGACCCCATCTCTTTGTACTGTGACAGGGAATGAGTTCTACACTCGTGGCGTTCCCTTCTCTTGTACTGTACTGAGAGGGAGTTCTATACACTCTTGGGACCCCATCTCTTGAACTTTCTCTACTTTTCATACAACTTTTAAAACTTCTGTGTGTACTGCCCACATTAACCCCCCTCATAGCTAAGTTTATAGCAGTCCTCCACTAGCATACTGTAGAAGTACTTCTTTACATCGTCTCTGAAAAGTTTTCTCCTGCATTTCACGATATGTCTTCTGGTTACTCTGTACCTGCATCTTCGGGAGAACACCTTCCTCTCTGTCTGCGTCATCGAGCTGGTGTGTGTGTGTGTGTGTGTGTGTGTGTGTGTGTGTGTGTGTGTGTGTGGCGTTGGTTAGGTCTGTCACGGTGATAGACGGGAGTGGCCGACGGTGGCTCTTGTGAGCGTCGCCGTGATGGGCAGGTGATGTCGTGTTCCCTGCGGGGATGTCGTGTTCCCTGCTGCTGTGTGGTGCTGCTTCTGCTTGTCTTCCCGGCGCAACCGACTGCTATTAATACCGCTGCTGCTGCTGCTGTTACTCTCACTGTTCCGCCTGTTTCTTCGACAACAGTTCCTCCTCTTCGTGACAGTTTCTGCTCCTATTCGATCGTGACTGTTTTCCTCACCGTCTTCGTCTGTGCCTGTTGATGATGCTTATATTGTTGATGCGGTTGCTTGTGCTGCTTGTATATTCCTCACCTCTCCCTACTTTTCTCTCTTCGTCCTCTCCTGTTTTTCTCCTTTTCATCTTCCTTGTGGTCCTATCCCTCATTCATCTTTTCTCCTGATACATAAAGTCGTCCTTATATGCAACGCTTGTGCGATTATTCTCTACACTGGAACTAGGAATTTTTTAGGTATACATGCGTATGATTCACTGACTTTTCTGTTATTCCCTGACACTGGCTGTTATTTTGGCTCACACACACCCCGTACTTAGCGAAGGAGCCTGAAACACCCTGTACTTGGTTGGGACCTTGAAATGTGCTTGGCTAAGAACCTTTAAATACCCTGTACGTGGGTAAGGCTGTGAAACATGTACTTGATAAAGTTCCAAGACATACCCTTGCACTTGACTAAGTCCTCGACACCCACTGTGCTCACCTCATTATCCCTCCTCACACCTTGGGGTGTTGGAGAAGCTCTGCTGTAACCCCGACATTAATTCTGGCCTGATCATCCTCACCTGCGTCAGGTAAGGCTATGACCCCCCACGGCTCCCTGTCCAGGAAATTCCTGTGGTGTATTGTCTCCAAGGAGGCCAGTACACTGGCGGAGGTGGGGATACAGGACCTGACCGGCTGTGAGAAGACGGTGATGATTCTGCTGGTTGCTACTGCGGAGACGAAGGTGGACACTGGTAGACTCGTCGTCAACGACCTGGTTGGTTAGGTTAGGGGACGATGCTCTGGCTACACACCACACTTACTACAGGGAGTTCTGATTGGTCGTGGGGAGACACGGGTGCTATACGAAGACGTAAGGAGGGGAGATGAGGGATGTGGACGTAGGGAGACGGAATGAGTGGGAGACACTGTTCGTTAGCTGGTCTTCAGAATAATTTTTTTTATTGTTTGTATTTGTGTGAATTGCACTTTGTAATCTTAGATGGGGATGGTTACGAAGTGGAGGAGGGAGTGTGGTGGAGCTGGGGGCGATGGGTGTCAGTGGAGGAGGGAGTGTGGTGGAGCTGGGGGCGATGGGTGTCAGTGGAGGAGGGAGTGTGGTGGAGCTGGGGGCGATGAGTGTCAGTGGAGGAGGGAGTGTCGTGGAGCTGGGGGCGATGGGTGTCAGTGGAGGAGGGAGTGTGGTGGTGCTGGGGGGCGACCGGTGTATGTCCCCCCCCCTCCTCCGGCCTGGGTGTTGCGCTAACCACCAGTCTTTTGTACGTCCTTCGGTGACGTGACGCAGCAAGCGTTCCGACGCGGTTTTAATTTGTCTCAAATATTTGCTGGGGGGGCGGGCGGGCGGGCGGGCGGGGGAGCCGCCTTGCGTCATCCCCCAGGTATGTTGCCGTCGTCATGTTGATGTGGGAGAGAGTGAGTGAGTAGGTGAGTGAGCGCGGGGAAGTGTGCTTTACGAATGTAAACACACCTATGTAACTAAACTAGAATCATGCCTTCGACTTGCACACTGCTCTTTCCCAATGCCACTATGTTCTCTCAGTAGGTCGAACGTGTAACTTATAATCCGTTTCTGAGTCTTGAATTCGCTAGAGGAGGTGTTATAATATCTACTCAGAAGTTAGGTTAGGCCTGGGAAGGCAATCCTTCTGCAAGGTCTCCCTTTGTTGGAGTGTGAATGGCCTTAGGTGAGCGAGACGTGGGATGGGGTCGTGTGTGTGTGTGTGTGTGTGTGTGTGTGTGGCGGAGGAAGAGAGCCTTCGCCGTAATGCTCAGGTGGTGGACGGTGAGCATCGTGCACCTGGCCTCAGACAGATGGTCTCCAGGGTTCTGGAACAAGATCCTCCAAGTCTGTCTTAAGAGATTTTCATTAACTGGGATTGAGATTCTTAGGGACAGACTGGGCTCTGAACCTGGAGGAATAAGGTACAATGATTCGGCAAGGCCTTAGTATTTCCTTCTTATTCCTGGCTGTGCTGTTGTGTTAGGAAATTAGAATTTTAGTTGATGATTTTGTGTAACAATGAGAAGGAGTGATTCATATTTATAAGGTCATATGAGGGTCATATATGTTTTCATTTTGCGTTAGGTGAAGGGACATTTTTTTATCCTGTGTTCAGCCTTTATACGTCACCGTAAGTGAGTGAACAGTTTTCCCGTTATCATTTCTCTGGTCAAAGGTGAATGTTAAGCCATTTTCTGCTGGGGCAAACACGCCTTCCCTCACCATGGTAGCCATGCGTGCAAGAGTCCATGATTGTCATGACCAGGGCGTGACTACACACACACACACACACACACACACACACACACACACACACTGAATGTGTATTATGATATATACATCCACGACTGGCCTTATAAAGGCGAACGGTCGCTCCAGCGATGTGTATAAAGAGGACACCAGTCAGGTCCAGTTTCCTGCAGGGGACGGCGGCGCCAGTTTGACCCCGGGGTCGTGAGAGGTCAGCTTAATCCAGGATGTCAGTCGGTTGGAGACGTGTACCGTGTTGGTTTAATCCGGATTTCATGATACTTTCCTACGGATACGGTGAAGTTTTATCCGGCGGCCGTATTGGCTTAGTGATTCGAGATACGTCGGTCTTGAGTACGAAGGTTCGACTCTCGAGAGCAACGGTATGATGAGCCTTGAACATGATGGTATGATTCGCCCCTCAACACGACCGTACGACCCATGATGTGGGGCTCTTGACCGAAACCCTTTAGGGTCAGGTCAAAGGCCAGGTCATCGTACCACAAGTCTCGTCTCCTCTTGCTCACAAGCGGGTCATTCAACTGGATACCACAGCGCCAGCCGGGGGTGTCTTCTGGTAGTGCGCTTCCCCCGGATAATTTCCCTCGCCTCACCTCATGGTGGATAATTTCCCTTGCCTCACCTCGTGGCTGATTATTTCCCTTGCTTCAGCGGGTGGTGTTGTTGTTGGTGGATGCTGCGCGGTGAAAGAGAGACAGGGCCACAGTCCACTTGAGACCTGAGCGTATAACTTAAGACCTCTTCCAAGACGAACAAATCCTCTTAAATGGAAGGAAAAAGAGAATCTGGGGAAAGCAGCTTAAGAGGAGAACTTATTGTTGATAAATTTCCGCCATGTCTTATTATTATTTACCCGCCAGTCCTCGTGAAGATCTGATCCGGTCCAGGCGTCTTAGTTTCTGCGTCGGTTGAGGGGACGTGTTGCGCGTAATGATTGACTCTTTTGCTCATAATATTCTTTTCTGGATAGAGTTATTACCCGGACACTCGGTGAGGGAGACGTTACATGAAACGAAAGCTAAGGAGATGAGCTGAAGACGTAGTGAAGAAGAAGAAGAAGAGGAGGTGGAGAGGGAAGAAGCGTGTGTTGGTTTATTCACCGCTTTGAGGACAACGATACGATCCATGGGTATGATGACCTTTCAGCATTTGACTCGACCCATAAGGTCAAGTGTCACGCCATCATACCTCAAAGTCGTCCCGTCCTGCTGAAGGGGTCGAATCCCTTCGTCTCCGCCCTTAAAACGTCACAGCCCTTCAGCTGTGTGAAGGGACAGCCTGATGGGATGGTGAGAGGGAGAGGAACAGGTGGGAGAGGGGAAGGACTTGTTTGAAATGGAAGAGAGGGTTGAAGGGCACTTGGGGTGTTACGATGTGGCTTTCTAGACGTGAGTGGATGTTTTTGGAAGTGTAATGTTTGGTGTATTATGTACCATGTAACAGATGTGACGACTCCCCACCCGTCCCCTGGGAGCCTTGTGTGTGGGTGTGTGTGTGTGTGTGTGTGTGTGTGTGTGTGGGTGTGTGTGTGTGTGTGTGTGTGTGTGGTAGAGCGATTGCACACTTGTATATTTACGTTTACCCGTCAGACGTGTGTTTGTGTGATTTACGTCACTACCTTCCTGGTGATGCAGTGGGAGGTGGCATGTCGGATATACATGATTCTTGTGCCCTTACTACGGAGGTACGACCCCTTCAGTTCGACGGTACGACTCTTGAATAAGACCAGGTCAAAGGCCTCTCCAGTCATATGCAAGTGCCGTACCGTGGTGCTCAGTGGTCGCATCCGAGGGTCGTACGCACGTAACCTCTTCGTGCACGTAAGCGTCGTACCCGCCGTGCTGGAGAGCCGTGCCGTAGCGCTGCCCATGGAAGTAACATGTTTACCCAAGTGGTTCTTATCTGCCAGACTTCCTGTGGTCCATCCCCTGTTAACGCTACTCACGCTATCTCGCGAAACGCTAATTTCCCCGATTCCCTTCAGCAACAAGAGTGGGTTTTGTGTGGTCGAGGGGAAGCAGAAGCAAGCCGGGCTCTTACCCCAACACACACACACACACACACACACACACACACACACACACACACACACACACACCTTAGCAGACTTCACGATCCAGAATTCCAGGTCCAGAGGCTCCACTTCTGAAGCATACGGGAGTGAGGGCACTGCAGCATAGGCAGGCAGAGAGCACACATGTGGTGTGATGACGGGTACAATGATTCTGCCACGGAGCTCTGAGCTGGGATGTATCGCAGTCATAATGATGATGATGATGATGATGATGATGATGATGGTGATGATGATGATGATGATGATGATAACGGGATCTTGAATTGACGAGAAAATGTAGTGAAGATTGCTGGAAGATTTGACGACGGTGCTGATGTGTTTCCTTCCATCCAAATTAATCGTCCAGAGTGACACCGGGAGACTTGGTGGACTGAATGACTTGGGGGAGGCTGGGGTCCAGTGAGACCTGGGGGGGGGGGGGGGATGCTGGGGCCTGGAGGAAGGCTGGGAGGGGGTAGGGCTAGTGAGACAGTAGGGGGCTGGCGAGGGGTTAGGAAGGCGGGAGTGACCTGCATAACTACAGCCCTTGTTAGCATGATGGTGACGTGGTGTCCAGTTTGTAGAGGTTGTTGAGAGTTGTTCAGAGAGGGGGTGAGGTAGAGGTGGGGGGAGGTCGTTGTGTAATCGAGAGAGAGAGAGAGAGAGAGAGAGAGAGAGAGAGAGAGAGAGAGAGAGAGAGAGAGAGAGAGAGAGAGAGAGAGAGAGAGAGAGGAGCTGTTGTTATCGCGGACATCAGTGTTACAATCGTCTACGTATCTACACTGTAGGGCTCACTGTGTGTACTGTACTGTACCATACGAAGGAAGGGAGTTCTACCACACACACACACACACACACACACACACACACACACACACACACACACACTCACACTGAACGCTATCTCTTATACTGAGAACTTCTCTCTATGCTGTATGCTGTATGCTGTCATCATGCGCAGCATCATCCCTCGGCTAATAACCATCCACTCCTTAACAACTACAACTACAACACTCTATAACTCCTTCTTAACAACCTCTAATTGCAGACGAGTCTCTTGGGTAGTTGCTTGTTATGGCTCCTCTGGTTTGCCCTGTCTCTCCATCTCTGGAAGACATGGTGGCACTCAGCATCGTGACAGTGATTCAAAAACTGGAAAGAGTATGATCAAGTCACCCCTTACTCTACTGTGTGCGTGTGTGTGTGTGTGATGATGGCATGCGTGGTGGTCACTTGAGCCAGTTAACATCCCTCCTCTCCCCCCTCACTACTCAGGCCCTGCCTACGGCTGCGTCATCCAGGAAATGGTAGCTGTGCCCAACCAGCTGTTCCCAGATGGTGGTTGTGATCCCAACTCGCGCATGCCAGCACAGACGAGTGCGTCAACACGGCACAAATTACTTCCCAGAAACACAATGATCATTGTTAATTATAGATATATTATCTTTATCATCTTATCTTAGACTCCCTAGAAAACAAGTCATTGTTAATTATGGAAGTTGCATTTATTTTTTTTAAGAGATCATTATTTTTCCCGAAGAAAACATGTCATTGTTCGTTACCGATTCATTTTATATCTCTTCCCGAAAGTCTTGTGGTGTTTTTCTACTAGATGTTTCGGGGCAATCAGCTGATTCACAGCCATCAGCTGATTGCGATTAAAATGTCGTATTTCAGGAGAGGAATTCTCCTAAATGCTATACTTAGTATATTTTGGTCCACAGACTTGAAATTAGACGGAATTCGCCTGGCGCTGCTTGAAGGGTTATTGGCTTTGACCATCTCGCGCGGCCCGTATGGTGAGGATAGTGATGTTAGATGGTGAGGGGAGTGAAGGGAGAATAAATGGTAAGGACAGTGACCGGGGTTGATTAATGCTCAGGACTCGTACGAGTTACTGAACGGTAAGGACAGTTAGACATGATATAGTGAGGACAGTGCTATGTGACGGTATGGTGAGGATAGTGACTCGCAGGAGGACGTATAGTGATGAGTTATGGTGTTGGTTGAAGCCTTCAATGCACTGCAGGGTAACACTGGTTACACATATACCAGTTCGGGGCTTCGAATCATTTGTTACCAGTTCGGGGCTTCGAATCATTTGTTACCAGTTCGGGGCTTCGAATGATTTGTTCCTGGCGCCTGAGTGTGTCATGAATACCATCTGTGATCCCTCCTCCCTTACTCATTGGTGATTCAGAATCCCTAGAGAAGCATAGACGTCGTATATCATCAAGGGATTTAACACCGTAAACCACAAGATCTTTTGTTATTTAAGTAACCAGACAGAACACGTTTCATGTATATATATATTTTTCAACTCTTTAAGAAGTAAAAGATCTTCATTTACGTGTCTGTTTTTGCTGAAGAGTTTGTCTCTTATATTTTTTAAACCCACGACCCTCCATTATATTCCTTTTAACTGCTGCTTCAAACAGACAAGCATTTTCTTTTTCCACATTTTCGTGTGGGTTTGGGAGATGTTTAGCGGTGTTCCTGCGTCGTGCTGCTGGCCAGGGGGCAGACAAGGGAAATACTTCCTCCTGGTCTGGCCAGAGTTCTTCTTGGTCGGGTGATGTTGAGAAACTGGTGTGAAGTGTTTAGATGTTGTCTTTGTTGCATATTTTTTTTGTGTTTGTGTTTGTCCTTCACAGCCCCTGGAACCAAATAGAAGAAATAGATTTCCTTTTTTTTTTTTGTTTTTGTTTCGTAGATGTAAAGGGTTGTAGTCGATATGAAATGTGTCTTTTGAATGCACGTACTGAGGTCTTCGATTGTTACAACCCTTTGAGGACGAGGGGACGACCCAAGGGTATGATATGGCTCGACCTTTAACCTGACCCTTGCAGGATAAAGGTTAAAGGCGATGCCATCATACCCAAGGATCGTGCCATAGTGGCCAAGGGGTCGCATCTAATAAGGAATTTCCTCCTGGGTCTGATCTGTCACTGGTGCTTGTGGTGGTGGTGGTGATCGTGGTAGTGGCTGGTGGTAGTGATTGGTGATCGTGGTTGTGGTGGTGGTGGTGATCGTGGTTGTGGTGGCTGGTGGTAGTGGTGATTGTGGTAGCGGCTGGTAGGCGTTGTAGGATAGATGAGACCCGCTCAACCTTCCGGCTCAAGCCTGGGTCAAGCCTGGGTCACATCCATACATGAACACGTTGTTCTACCCGCCTGAGGGGTAGTTTGTTAGTGAGACCTGACCAGGACAGGTGTCGTCTCGTCTGACAGTCATGGGTCATGCATAACACAAGGCTTCATGGCGTCTATCTTCTCTTTCCAGTTTATCTAACACTTTGTGAGTCCTGGATCATATATATTCAACATCTACCTCATCACTACACGTTCTGCAGTTTCTCGTATTTCCTTTTTGTTTTTCCAGTATTTACCTGAGTAGTGTACAGGTGGTGTCATCTTTCATCTATAATGGCGCACATTTAAATGCTTCAGGTATGAGTATTTGCCTCGTAGCTCTAGTGTTGTGTGTAATGAGCCTTGTCCCCATGCACTGCTGTGCGCTCTGCCTGCCCACTGCTGTTACAGCTGCTGCTGCTCCTCCTCCGCCTCCTCCTCCTCCGCCTCCTCCTCCTGCTGTAGACATAACCGTATTTCTCTATCAACGGTGTCTGGCAGAGTGAGAGAACCACGCAAGGTGTTCTCCTGAGCTTCCGTGTTCCCTCCACCGATGCCTCGGGAGCTGTGGAAGGCTTGACCCCTCCATCGTATGGTCTAGGATGACGTACTCCCTCCAGTGGGGTGTCGCAGGTGGTGTGAGGAGCCGTGTAGCTTATGGCTGTACGTGGTTACAGTGGTAGGGGGTTGGGTCACCGCTACAGTGGTGGGGGGGCGGGCGGTCCACAGCTACAGTGGTGGGCCACAACTACAGTGGTGGGGGTGGGCCACATCTAAGGTAGAGGGATGGGCCACAGCCAAGGGTCACTTCATCTTGGGCGAAGGCAGATGACCTTCTTCATTCCCCTCGTCATCTTCTCATAATGTCTCAAAAATGATCATGATAATGACTGGTGTGAATCACTATAATCAGTAATGATAACAGAACACTAAACTTAAAGAAAGATACGACAGTAGTTGAATTAAGACCAGATCTCTTTTAAGTCGACATTTTTGCGAAGCATTTAACCGTCAAGGTAATCACCTGCGTTGCTTTGCATACCATTAACTAACTTTTGTAACTTTGATACATCTGCGAATGTAACTTGACAAAACTTATTTTCCTTTTTTGTGAACTTTCTAACTTCCGTTTCAAATTAAATTTCATTCGTTTACCAGAGGGCGTTTGTGCCATCTTTTATACTTCTGTTGTCATCTTTTTCTTCTTCTTCTTTCGAGTTTGCAAACTGGAATTAGAAAAGACTTTGTCAGTCTAGCTTAAGTCTCGTGGGCATAACAGATGCAGTTTGTGATACAGATGACAACTAGTCTGGAAATTGATATGTTAATTATAACATTGCTTTGGTATCATAACCACAATGTCTGCATGTGACAGGGAAGTGGAAATGTGGTTGTGATGATACAATTGTTTTATTTCCATTTGAGAAAAAATTCTTTTACAGGCCGTAATCCGTGTGAATCATACACGAGAGTGATGTATGTGTGTGCACATGTATACTCAGGAGTGAGTCATGTTCTGCAGTGGTGAGGGCTGCCTGCCAAGTGTTCTGGTTTGATAGATTATGTGTGTCATGTTCATTCATGTGCTATATTAAGGGCCTGACTAGCCATGTACGTGTCTGGTGTACTGGAGGGTAAATGGGACATTTTTTTCTTTTTCATTTACAGGTAAAGTGTCAGTCAGTAGAGGCGCCCCTTTCTTCCTCCCTCCTCCATCCCCCACTTCCTCTCAACCACCTCACCGTCTCAGTCCTGTCGCACGACTCTTCTGGACGACGGTGTGGCCTTTGAGGGCGACGGTGTGACCCCTGAGGGCGACGGTACGACCCTTGGATATGGGGATGTCCCGGTCCTTCATCCTGGACGCATATCGTTCGGGCCATAGACGAGGACATCACGCCCAAGGGTCGCACCGTGGTGCTCAAGGGTCGTACCGTCGTGCTCAAGGGTCGTACCGTCGTGCTCAAGGGTCGTACCGTCGTGCTAAACAGGTGCCAATGTCTGAATCATCAGGGAGCTAACCTCCCTCTTGTCTTTTCCTCCTATTTTCTCTGTCTGTTCTTACTTTCCCTCAGTCTTTCCTCTAGTTCCGCCTACCTCTTTATCATTATCATCTTTCTCTTCGTCTCCTTAACATCCTATTTCTCCGTTCCCGCATCTCTCCTATCTCCCCCTATCACTTTCCACCTTATCTCCTTCCTTCACCTCTCATTTTCCTTCATCTTACACATTCCCTCCCTCCCTCCCACTCATTCTTCCCCTCATCTTTCTTGTCCTTCTCCTCCTCCGCCCGCTTCCCCACCGTCACCGCCACCTTCAGGAGCCGGTTGCCGGCGATGCCTGCCACATCGACCAAGGTAATTGTCCTTAGTTCCTCGTTAGTGTGTTGCACGCAGGAAATTTGATTACCTCTCCTGTGTGGCCAGTAATTACAAGCCGCTGCATTTCCTGTGTGGCCAGTAATTACAAGCTGCTTAATCACGTGCGGCCGGTAATTACAAGCTCCTTTATCACGTGTGACCATTAATTACAAGCTGCTGCATCTCATATGTGCTGGTAATTGTATGCTTTTAAAGCCCATGTGCTTGTATGTTCATTGACACAATTTTTCTTAAAGTATAATTGCATCCACAACACGTCCAGGACAATAACAGTTTCATGAATCACGTAAAATACCTCGAATTCTTGTACTGTTCGCGTCTTGTACAAGTGTACTCTCGTCATACTGATTATGTACGTCACTGTACATATACAGGGCTCAAAATGGACTCAGGGAATATGAGGTCCAAATTACCACAGGATTGCTGAACGTGTATATATATAATTTTGATTCGTAGAGACTTTGTGAAAATCAGAGTTCATCGCTGAAACTTTATTTTCAGTGTTTCTTTTGGTTTGTTTTTTATTTTCTTATTTTAAGAGACCTTAAATGCAGATCTCTGTGTAACCCCATGGAAGATGTTGGTTGGGTTAGTGTGGTTGGGTTAGTGTCCCATGGCAGACCATGGTAATGGTAAACCATGGTTTAGGGAGACCATGGTTGTAACAGACCATGGTTATAACAGACCATGGATATAACAGACCATGGATATAACAGACCATGATTGTAACAGATCATAGTTATAACAGACCATGGTTATAACAGACTATGGATATAGCAGACCATGGTCATAACAGACCATGGTTATAACAGACCATAGTTATAACAGACCATGGATATAACAGACCATGATTATAACAGACCATGGTTATGGTAGACCATTATTACAGTAGATCTTCCTCTGCCACCAATACCACACACACACATACACATATGGTGGGGGGGGGGGTGTTTCCCCCACTAACAGCTCCAACAAAAGTGGGCTTTTAAAAAGTATATATCCTGATGTTGTGTTGGCCAGAGGGGAAACCTTGTTATGTGCAGACTAGGAAAAAAATTACTGAGTATTATTTTTAGGCCAGATATAATTTTTTTTTCTGCTGCATCGGTATATATATATATATATATATATATATATATATATATATATATATATATGTGTGTGTGTGTGTGTGTGTGTGTGTGTGTGTGTGTGATCTTATCCTCTTGAGCACGATGGTACGACCCTGAACACGACAGTACGACCCTGAGCACGATGGTACGACCCTGAACACGACGGTATGACCCTGAACACGATGGTACGACCCTGAACACGACGGTACGACCCTTGATATCTGCTAGCCTGACCATCATTTGACCTGACCCTCAGAGATTTGTTTGTTGTTTGATTCTCCCCCTCCCACTCACACACACACACACACAACTCCCTCCTCCTTCCTGCCACTGGGAGGAAGGCAGTGTTTGCTCTTCATTCATTATACACCACACTGGAGAGTCTATCGGCTCTGCCCTTGTGTGCAGTGGATGAATATTCCACTCTTTTAGGAAGCAGAACAACAAACGATGGTTGGTGAGTGTGTGGTAATGTTGGAGGTGGATATTTAACGTTTTTTTCGCTGTTTTTTATTTTGTATTTTTTTTTTGTCATCCGGTTTCCTACTTTGGATGATGGATATGTGTTTGAATTTGTGCTTTGCTGTTTGTTTCTCTTGGAAGTGTCTTCTCGTAGACGTTGACAATATCTTTATTATACTTCGTATTAGGAATATTAGACTCTGTGATGTATGATTGTATATTTCTCTTTCGTATGATACTCGAGCATTTCCTCTGGTTCGTGGGATAAACATGGGTTTCTCATGATGTGTTCATGACACTTTTTTGTTTTACTGGTAACGCTACTAAACCCTCAACGTCTGCTGTCCCCCACATAGTCCCAAGTCTCCTGCTTGTCCCTTAGACATACCCCCACATCTCCTGCTGTCCCCCAGATGGTCCCCACATCTCCTGCTGTCCCACAGATGGTCCCCACATCTCCTGCTGTCCCCCAGATGGTCCCCACATCTCCTGCTGTCCCACAGATGGTCCCCACATCTCCTGCTGTCCCCCAGATGGTCCCCACATCTCCTGCTGTCCCCCAGATGGTCCCCACATCTCCTGCTGTCCCCCAGACAGTTCCCAAGTATCCTGTTGTCCCTTAGACAGACCCCACATCTTCTACTGTCCCCCAGATAGTCCCCATGATATATATATATATATATATATATATATATATATATATATATATATATATCAAGGACGAGGTCTTACCGGCTTTTCCTCATGTACAGACCAATCCTTGTCATTCTTGATGTAAGGTCACTTTTTCCCACCATTGGGTTCACGATCCTCGTATGCTTTTGATGTAGAGTGGCTAATTATGTCATTATCCTCCGAGTCTTTGGTGGTGGTGGGAGGAGAGAGAGAGAGAGAGAGAGAGAGAGAGAGAGAGAGAGAGAGAGAGAGAGAGAGAGAGAGAGAGAGAGAGGTGGAGGTGTTCGGGGGAGGGAGTAGCTCTACCCTAGTGCTACACCTGGCCTCAAGCAGGACCTTAAGTGTGGCACTTGTGTCCGACCATTACATCAAAGCAGCGCTCAAGGTTTTGAGGTGTGTTTTACGCGTCGCACTTCCAGCGAGGAGGACACTTGCTGGCAGGACCAGTCGCAGAGGAGGAGTAGCGCCTCCTCCTCCTCCTCCTCCTGACGTAGAGAGAGAGAGAGAGAGAGAGAGAGAGAGAGAGAGAGAGAGAGAGAGAGAGAGAGAGAGAGAGATGTGGGTCGTCGAGGGAGCGGCCGCATCATCCATCACAATGGATAGAAAGGGGTGACCATCCACGTAGGTAATAGACACCCATACCGCTCTCTATCTCTCAATCTCTCTAACTCTCTATCTCTCTATCTCTCTACTCAACCACCATCTTCCTCAGGACTCGTAGATCGACAGTTGTGAGGAGGTGAAGGACGGGTATATCCGAGGAGGCCTAGATCGTCTCCTGAAGGTGGAGGAAGCCCCAGGAGGTTGAAATACGCCAAGTTCTCTTCTGGTTTGGCGTGTTGAGCTAAGTGCCAGCCTTCGTGTTCAGTGAGTTCAAACGTCTTGTTAAACCCTGTTCATCGCTGAACAAGACCAATCTCAAATTTTTTTTTCTCTCTTTCTTTTTTTTGTTTAGGACGAGTCTGGTTCATTCCAAACCCTTGGTGATGGAAGGTTGATAAATTATTGATAAAGCGGGAGCTGGTGGGAAGATGGCAAGGTGGTATGACATGTTAAAGTCTTTGTTTGCTCTGACGCACGTGTGTGTGTGTGTGTGTGTGTGTGTGTGTGTGTCATGAGGACGGGTGTGCTGTACTCATTAGTGAGGAAGTCCTGGAGCTTCCCTCATGCTTCTGGTGAGTGATGGTAACCTTCCACCAACGCTTTACCTGACTTTTCCATCTTTTCCTCCCCCCATTTTCCTCTTCCCCTTCTCTCTCCTTACTTCTTCCTCCGTCCCGCTCCCTCTCCCTCCTTCCTCTCCCTCGTTCTCCCTTCCCTCCCTTCCTCCATCCTTCCATCTGTTCCACACAGTTCCTCATCTCCGTCTTCCCTTCCTTCGTTTACCCATCCATCTTAAAACCTTATCTCTCTCTCTCTCTTATCTCTCTCTCTCTCTCTCTCTCTCTCTCTCTCTCTCTCTCTCTCTCTCTCTCTCTCTCTCTCTCGTCGCTTCCTGCCTTCACTTTTTTCCCCTTCCTCCCTCACCCTCCACCCTCTCTCCCCTCCACTCCCTCCTCCTTCCCCTCCCACCCTCCCCTCTCTCCCCTCCACTCCCTCCTCCTTCCCCTCCCCTCCTTTCCCCCTTCTCTGGTCTCCGCCACAATAAATAGCCTGACATACAGCAGACCCATCGTGCACACACGTCTGTGTGGGTCCCTCCCTTGCTGTGTGGGTCCCTCCCTTGCTGTGTGCGTCCCTCCCTTGCTGTGTGGGTCCCTCCCTTGCTGTGTGGGTCCCTCCCTTGCTGTGTGGGTCCCTCCCTTGCTGTGTGGGTCCCTCCCTTGCTGTGTGGGTCCCTCCCTTGCTGTGTGGGTCCCTTCCTTGCTGTGTGGGTCCCTCCCTTGCTGTGTGGGTCCCTCCCTTGCTGTGTGGGTCCCTCCCTTGCTGTGTGGGTCCCTCCCTTGCTGTGTGGGTCCCTCCCTTGCTGTGTGGGTCCCTCCCTTGCTGTGTGGGTCCCTCCCTTGCTGTGTGGGTCCCTCCCTTGCTGTGTGGGTCCCTCCCTTGCTGTGTGGGTCCCTCCCTTGCTGTGTGGGTCCCTCCCTTGCTGTGTGGGTCCCTCCCTTGCTGTGTGGGTCCCTCCCTTGCTGTGTGGGTCCCTCCCTTGCGTTTCATCTTGATGAATCACTTGTTTTTCTCCCACCGTCCCCACTACCTCACAGCTGGATCATAATATGCACACGAGACGGCATCGTGATGAGTAATTGATAAAAGTGAAAGTCGAAGGAGAGAATGATTATGTGACACTTTGGATACGACACGACGGTACGACCCTTGGGCACGACGGTACGACTCTGTAGCACGGCGGTACGACCCTCGAGCACAACGGTACGACCTTTGGGTACGATGGTTTGACCTTTGACCTCCTCCATTGTTTAATGTTCAGGTCTGAGACGAGGCCGTCGTGCTCAGGGTCGCACCGTCGTGCTTAAGGGTCGTACCGTCGTGCTCAGGGGTCGTACCGTCGTGCTCAAGGGTTGTACTGTCGTGCTCAAGGGTCGCATCGTCGTGCTCAAGGGTCGTACCGTCGTGCTCAAGGGTCGTACCGTCGTGCTCAAGGATCGTACCGTCGTGCTCAAGGATCGTACCGTCGTGCTCAAGGGTCGTACCGTCGTGCTCAAGGGTCGTACCGTCGTGCTCAAGGGTCGTACCGTCGTGCTCAAGGCGGGGGTTTAAGGAAGTCTCTAATGTCTCTAATGGGAACACGGAAAGTGGGGGAGGAGGGGTTGATGGGGCCAACCCTTCAGTGCAGGTGGTGATGGGGAAAAACAGATTGACGTCATCACCTTTTCTAGAGACGCTGGCTGCCGTGTGTGTGTGTGTGTGTGTGTGTGTGTGTGTGTGTGTGTGTGTGTGTGTGTGTGTGATTTACGGAGTGACGCTAATTACGTTCATTACGAACACCGCCCGTTTTAAAGAAGTTAATTGCGTGGTCCCTCCCGGATGAACGGCCACACACGTTCCAGGAGCGAGAGAGGAGCTCCACGAACGGCCGGCCTCACGTTCTGGGAAGGTCGTTTATAAGTCGTGTTGAGTTGTGAAAAGTGTTAGATTAGTGTGTGTGTGTGTGTGTGTGTGTGTGTGTGTGTGTGTGTGTGTGTGTGTGTGTGTGTCAGTGAGTCTTGAGCGTGTTCGTCATAATTCTTGGTACCTTTCCACACACACACTCACACTCACACACACACACACACGCACGCACAGAGAGAGAGAGAGAGAGAGAGAGAGAGAGAGAGAGAGAGAGAGAGAGAGAGAGAGAGAGAGAGAGAGAGAGAGAATTGTGCCCCATTAAGAAGTTGAAATCATTAATCACCTGCACCGGGTTATATGAGAGACTGACTCTTCTCATCCAGGCTTTGGGTCGTGGCCAAGACACATAGTTGATCCACTCACTGTACCCTGAGGCGAGAGAGAGAGAGAGAGAGAGAGAGAGAGAGAGAGAGAGAGAGAGAGAGAGAGAGAGAGAGAGAGAGAGAGAGAGAGAGATCTTGTTGCCATCATGAGTCTTGCTGTATCTGTCCATAGTGATTTCATGACATATTCCTCGGTGTATTTATCTCGACGTCATCATGCAGATCTATGGTCTATTGTATTGTGGACACAACACGATAGATTTCATCTATCTATACCCAAGGATTGATGGTGGGGAAGGTCTCAGCGTAGGTTCCATTCTTAATGGAAATTGCTGGGATGAACGCTCTGGCGTACTGGTTCAGAATACACCCACGTGTGTGTGTGTGTGTGTGTGTGTGTGTGTGTGTGTGTGTGTGTGTGTGTGTTGGGTGTGAGAGTGTATCTACCCGTCGGTGTATGTCGGGGCTGAGGTGTGTGTGTGTGTATGTCTGTGTGTGTGTGTGTGTGTGTGTGTGTGTGTGTGTGTGTACACGGGGGGGGGGTGTGGATGTGGGGTGTCACATCTGCCTCACACTTTACACTTTGAATGTTTTTCTCCACTCACACTTCCCCCGACACAACACACTGGAAGTGCTTTCTCACACTATGTTCAGGATGGGTCCTACTCACACTCCATACTCCCAGTGCATTCTACTCACACTGCAGCTGGCGTGTCACTCACACTACACACTCGGAGTATCTCCTCATCATAGTACGCTTCTGTCCCTCGCTCACACTACATACTACGCTACCCCACGTCACTCTCACTTTACAGTGACCAACCCACCAATCCAGAGAATTAACGGAGAAACACACTACAAGTTACGACCGTCCTTAGGGTCCAAATCCGAATGGCAGGGGACTGGAGAGTCAACCATAGTAGCATTCGCATCTGTGCCTCTATTCAAAGCAAGAGTCCGCTTTATTGACTAGAGTTTATTATCTAATTTTCTAGAAGTGTTAGATGGACGTTAGATGATGTTAGATGTTGGTTATGAGTTAGTGGAGTGTTAGAGGGCCGTGTGGTTTAGGTCATGCAGTATTTAGGGGGTTGTAAGGCTGAATGATAATAAAAGGGTCCGCATGATGTTTTGGCAGCGAGGGGTTGGCATACTGAACGTGGAAGCCGCAGTCCAACTGGCTCTCAAATTAGGCCAGAATGGTTCGTCTCTGGTGCCTCGCATGGGGGCGTGGTGGTAGTGTCTCTCCCGTGTGGTGCTGTGGTGGGAGTGTCTCTCTCTCTCTCTCTCTCCCCCCTTGGTGTTAGTACTGTCTCTCGCCTCGTACTGTGGTGCGATAGTGTCTTTCGTGTGGGAGTTAGGAGAGGCGTGGTCTCTTTCGTGTGGTGTTATCTCTCGTAGGGGGATCAAGTCTCGTCTATCTTATGGTGCTGTCTCTCTCGTGTGTGTGTGTTAGTGTGGTGATTAGCGTCTTATCTCTCGCATGTGTGTGTGTGTGTGTGTGTGTGTGTGTGTGTGTGTGTGTGTGTGTTCATGTCTCGCGTGGTGGTGTTTTGGTAGTATATCTCCCCTATGTTGGTCGAGAGATGCCAGTCTCTCCGGCGTCTATAGTCGCATCTCACCAGTGTTATGGCAGTGTTAGAGACCCCAACCCCGAGTTACAGATAAAAATAATCTCTCGTATTCCATCTCGTTGATGCCGAGACAGGAGCAACCGTTCTCGTTCATCAGTCATTGAACCTTCGTCTCGTCTTGGCTCCAACATTGTTACCCACAACCCCTGCTCCCTGGTGAGACACCATTTCTCAGACGTAAATCGCATTCGTGTGATTCAGGAAAAGTATTGGATACTTTTCTCTCTCTCTTCACTTTGGTGTTATGTTTCCACTGACGCCCCTCTCTTTCAGCGCTTTGAGGAGAGATCGTTTTGGTGTTGATGATAGATCGTCTTTCTCGTTATATATATTTGGCGTCATCTTGTATGGGAGGTAGCAATCCTCGAGGTACGTCGACATCATCTACACCTCTACCACCGCTGTCTACACACACACACACACACACACACACACACACACACACACACACACACACTGTTGGCCATAAATCAGGAAGTACACTGACTGAGTCTGGAGGGTGTTAGTGAGGGATCTCCTGCCCAGCACCCACATACACTACTCAACACACACACACACACACACACACACACACACACACACACACACACACACACACACACACACACACACACACACACTTATGTCCCCCTTTCCACCTCCCCCCACACGCACTCAACACACTTACTGCCACACGCACGCACTGAACACCCTTACATCAACTGTACCGCACACAATCATCACGCACTTACACACCCTCCCCTCCCCCCACACACACACACTCACCCACACACTTTACACCAGCCATAATAATGGAGCACGAGGGATTACGACGTGTTTCTTGATATTTGTGGCTCCTTTGTCTTATGACCGACGCTTCACTGAAAGTCACTTGGAGAGAGAGAGAGAGAGAGAGAGAGAGAGAGAGAGAGAGAGAGAGAGAGAGAGAGAGAGAGGAAACTATGGTGGTCACAAGGTTGAAGGTGTGGTTGCTGTGGTTCCCTGTTGTCTGTGATGTGTGGTGGAAGGCGACTCGTGGTCACGATGGTCCGTCTCTCCCATGTGGCTATGTCGGAGCCATGGTCTGTTGTGGTCCGTCTTCTTGGTTGCCTGTCTCGTGAGAATGTATGCCAACACCTCCTCCTCCTCCTCCTCCCCCTTCGGCCGCCAGGGTCCGTGTGCGAGTGCCGGGCATCGTACGGGACTTTTATGTAATAGAGAGGAGGGAGGGTGTGTGTGTGTGAGGGGTGAGGAGGGCCAAGCAGCAGCCAGACCACCTGTCACACCGCGTCAGTCATGCAGTTAGGGCGAGTTTGGCGTGCGAGAGGTAGGAGGGTGGTGGGTGTATGACGCTACCGATTCTCGCGGCGCCTCAGAGAGAGAGAGAGAGAGAGAGAGAGAGAGAGAGAGAGAGAGAGAGAGAGAGAGAGTCGACTCGAAGGAGTTGATTTACCAGGCATGCGCTAGGCATGCACCTCTGTAGTGGTTGCAACGCAAGCATATGGCTCGCTCCTCAAACATGCGTGGCTTATCGAGACGTATAGCAAACTGCTTGCTCTCTCTCTCTCTCTCTCTCTCTCTCTCTCTCTCTCTCTCTCTCTCTCTCTCTCTCTCTCTCTCTGTATATCTCTTGAAAATCACGATATAGGGATGATGCAAAGTGATTATATAATCATTACTGAAGTGTAAAAGTAATGCGAAGTGATTATATTACTGAAGTGTAGAAGTAATGCGAAGTGATTACATAAGTGTAAAAGTAAGATGGGGAAAGTATACATTAAGTGACCTTCTCATAACTTAATACGTCCACGTGTGTGGTAGAATGAGTTACAACAATGGGTTGTATAGAAGGAGTCTAGTGGAACGTGCACTAAGATAAGGTATGATTAATGTTTACTTGGCACCTGCTGAGGGTTGGTGTTGGCAGTCTTGGCTGCTGTGTGTGTGTGTGTGTGTGTGTGTGTGTGTGTGTGTGTGTGTGTGTGTGTGGTAGTGTTGGTTAGCACATGGCAGTGTGTGGGGAGGGTCGGTGCCAACGCTGGTGAAGGTGGATACATAGTAGTTCGTTAGGCATCAGTGCCACTCCAGGCCAGCTATAGGGAGTGCCTGAGTTACCTGCACCACTGAGTTACCTGCACCACTGAGTTACCTGCATTACTGAGTTCCGTGCATTACTGAGTTCCCGGAGTGAACAGAAAATGACATGTAAATTCACTGTTCTGTATTTTCTTTTAGAAACGCTTTCCATGATAAAAAAAAAAAAAATGTTGTTTAAAAGTAATAAGTGATTGAACAGTCATTCTTCTCATAGAAATACATTCACTTTCGGAAGCAGGAGTGTGAAATTATCAATCAAATCAGTGATGGTAATTTGAAGAGCAATATATATATATATATAGAGAAAACAAGATGACAGTTTGATAGAGAAGAGACAAGTTATACGTGAAGTGTGTGTGATGATACTGTCAACCTCTTTCAAGAAGTCGTGAAAACGAAATTGTTTTACGTAGTGGAAGGTGACTCTGTTGGGAAATGACTGGTGTTGCCTTTGTGTGTGGCGGTGGTCGTGAGGTAAACACCTTGTAGAGTACATCTTGTACATTTCACAGTCGTGGATGGGCAGCGATGGTCAGTTACTGAAGCGGTGTTCTGTTGAAAAGTTGTGTGCGCCAGGAAGAGGTTTCCTCAGCCGCTGACTTCGAGTTGTGTGCGCCAGGAAGTGGTTTCCTCAGCCGCTGACTACGAGTTGTGTGCGCCAGGAAGAGGTTTCCTCAGCCGCTGACTACGAGTTGTGTGCGCCAGGAAGAGGTTTCCTCAGCCGCTGACTACGAGTTGTGTGCGCCAGGAAGAGGTTTCCTCAGCCGCTGACTACGAGTTGTGTGCGCCAGGAAGTGGTTTCCTCAGCCGCTGAGCACGAGTAACCAGACCACCAGTGTTCGGTATTACAGTACTTGCACAAGTTGACAAACATGGAGGAGGTGTGCAGAACAGTGAGTGTCACAGACGAAGTGTGAACCTGCTGTACGCACCTCTTGTGTACATGGCGGATGTTACAGAGGACGTGTACACGAAGAGCATTACAATTGCTATTGTGGCATTACCGTGTGTGTGTAAAGGCAGGATATAGCGAGATAATCCACGAACGTCATTGGGAGAGAAGGGGAGAGTGTTTGGATTGTTCTCCAATCATCGACTGCATAAAGGTAGGTGTGTATGTATTTTACGGACGTATACATGTATTTATGTACGTATGTATGTATCATGTATGTATAAGGCAGTATGACTTAAGACCATCCAGATGATGATTAGAAGAACCTGTTATGTTGGAGACCTCAAGGGCGGCCATCAGTGTATTTACTACGGTTTTTTTTGTGCCTTGTGACATTCTTTCACCTCCGTTCGCCAAGGCTAATCACTCCCTCCCTCCCTCCCTCCCTCCCGTCCTTGAATGCTGCTACATGACGTAGGTGTAGCCCCACGTAAGCTCCCGGGTGTCGTAGCTTTTCAGATAAAGAGCCGACAGTTTTTTGCAGACTGACTGACAGACGCTCGGAAGACCATGGGAAACCAGTGATGGTGTGTTGTGTCTTGTCTCATACCATGGACTGATCCAGTTGGCCACAGCACGTGTCTATGGCCACAAATGATTAAGAAATGATAATATGATCCTGGCCACATCACTCGCCTTAGTGACACATTCCCGGAGTGACAATAGTGACACGAGCGAAAATTGATCTAGATTGTTGATACGTACCGTGTGCTTTTGATGTGTGACGCCCACGTACCCAGTGACGGATGTGTGACGCCCGCGTACCCAGTGACGGGTGTGCTGACGCCCGTGTCCTCTCTGACTAAAATGTAGTGACGCCAGCGTAACTCGTGACGGTTGTATGGTGAGGGCTGTGAACACTGTGACGGGGAGAGGGGGGTATATAGTGTGACGCCCCGTGCCCTGGTGATGTGAAAGGAAAACGAAACTAAGAAATTCTTGAAGACCAATGTTAACGAAAGAAGAACAAAGATAGATGTGAGAACTTAGTAGGGAGTAGATATCATGTGTCGTCCAGTTGCTTGAGTTTAATGAGAGGGAAAATGAGACGATCAGTCGTGAGCTGGAGGGTGTGATGTAGTTCCGACCATCACCTTAACAACCCCAGGTCAGGAGGGTAGTGCCTCCCTAGGCGGCTTGAGGATCTTCATCATGTTTGTTGTTTATGTGTTTATGTGTGTTTTGTGTGTCATATGTATCTTTGAAAAATATTTACGACAGATATTGGATCTGTGTTGATACGTGTGTGTGTGTGTGTGTGTGTGTGTGTGTGTGTGTGTGTGTGTGTGTGTGTGTCCTGGTGAGGTCATGAAAATTTTCGCTCTTTCTTGCCTGTCTCCATGTGTCCCTCAGGTATAAGTGGTCTCGCAACCTCTTGCTTGCATGTCTCATCTGGGATAAACTTAGAGATTTTCTTAGTAATCGTGTAAGTGTATTTATAAATGAATATGTCAGATAGAGAGAGAGAGAGAGAGAGAGAGAGAGAGAGAGAGAGAGAGAGAGAGAGAGAGAGAGAGAGAGAGAGAGAGATAGAAAGAAAGAGAGAGCAAGCTGCCCCTCCTTCCGACCAGATCTGTCGATGAGTTTGTCAAACACAAAAAACATATTTGTTGAGGATCAAAGAAGAAGTGATTTTCGAGAGAACTCCTTGTCTGTGTGGCAAAGGGAGGCGGCCTCGTTTGAACCAGTATTTCATCTTCCCAGAACCTGTGACGAAGGTTTAATAAAGCAGGAGAAGCATTAGCTGCTGGTGAAGCAAGCAGAGGCCGTCTCGCTTGAAACGAACCAGCGTTTCATCTTTCCTGGACCTTTGACGAAGGTTTGATGAAGCACAAGCAGTAGTATTAGTCGCCAGTGAAGCATGCAAAGACTCTCTCGTTTGAAGCAGTATGTCGTATTCTGAGTAACCTTTGACGACGAAACTTAATGATAACACAGGATGTTTCGATCCTCAGTGAACCAGATGTGCTGTCTCGTTTAGATCGAGGTGGTGAGTGTGTCTCATTTCTGACAGAAACTTAGACGAAAGGCAAAGAATTTTTGAGAATAAAGAAAACAAAAGAGTTCAGTTTCCACAGATAAGAAATCTCTGACTTAGGTGTATTACGTACTGTAGGGTGAACGAATACATAGCTTGTATTCATTCCTGAAGCGAATGTTGTTGTATCACTGTATCATCCCAATGAGGAAAGTCTTTTTGATCACAGGTGCTACTGTGTGTCGTTGGTGACCCGTTGAGGGGGGAAATAAAGCGTCTTATGTATATATTTTTGTGGTGCCGTGACCCACCACCACCACTGCACTGTCCTCGAGGTGTTCTTCATTCTGAACCCACCTCGTAACAAGCCAGCGAGATTTTCCTCTTTCGCTCGTGAAGGGAAAAGACCAAAGGAGTGTCCGAGGCCGCTCTGACGTGCCCTGTGGCGCCACCAGCCCCATTGTCGGTGGTGGTGAAGCCGGTGATCGCTCTGTCTTAACCTGATCTGTTCCATTTTTAACCTTTTTCTGGGAGACGCGTCTTAGAAGATTTGTACGTCTGTCGGGTGTATATATATATATATATATATATATTCGCAGGCAAATGCTTGTGAGTGCCAGAAACACTCACTGTCATATATATATATATATATATATATATATATATATATATATATATATATATATATATATATATATATATATATATATATATATGAAGAATGGAGGTGTTTCTGGCGGTGTGTTTTATTCTTGATAAATCTAACGATTCCCCACAGTGTTGCCATGTGAGTCATCATGTGTGCCAAATTTGTCTCTTTTGTGTCTGCTCTCTCTCTCTCTCTCTCTCTCTCTCTCTCTCTCTCTCTCTCTCTCTCTCTCTCTCTCTCTCTCTCTCTCTCTCTCTCAACGGACCTTCATGGGTTCGAATCCAAGGCACGGTAGTCGGCCCACTTTCAACCCCAAGTGTTCATCCCCACCTTGGGGCTAATGTGTCTTTGTGTGAATGTGATGCATTGTTACTTGATGACCTTCGAATCATGGATGACCTTCTTTTTCAAACCACAGATGACTCTCGAACCACTGGGTGAACCCTCGAACCATCACTGACCTTGTTTCGAAACATCTTTTTTTTCCACTTTCCTGAGGTCGATTTTATTCCCTCCACCACTGCCTTACCCTTCCCTACACTCACACCTCCATCACTTTAAGACAAGGTCCCTCCCTCCCATTCCCTCCCATCTCCTCCCTCCCATTCCCTCCCTCACTCCCCAGGAAATTAAGCCTGGCCTCCCCCATTTCCCCCCTGGGGTACCGAAGGTGTATGTGTCTCCGGACGAGATTAATCATTCAAACCTCATCGTTCCACTGCTCTGTTGCTATACAGATCCCCGCTATCCCGGCTGATGAACGCTTTCCCCACGCCCGCCCTCTGCAGCCAACCTTCGGGAATATCATTAACATTGGAGAGTAAAAAGAAATGATTATGCAGGGTAATTACTGACCTCTCTCTCTCTCTCTCTCTCTCTCTCTCTCTCTCTCTCTCTCTCTCTCTCTCTCTCTCTCTCTCTCTCTCTCTCTCTCTTTTCTATTATTTATCTTGACGACGCCGGCGTGTTCAAACCGTGATTAATTATATGTCTGTCACTAGGCCGCCTCGAAGCCCGGACGCCGATATGTGATTAATGATTATAATTTGGAATTTATCCTCTTTTGGGGGGCATATGTTTGATCACGGAGATTTTTCTCTCTGTGTGTCTTGACTCGGTGTTTATCTGATGAAGATGAATCATATCAGAAGCTCATTACAACCTTACCGTCCAATGTGCTCAGACAAACGTGGAGATAACCTAAGAAAGATATTCCACCTTCCAGCATCTCCTTACACACACACACCACACCCACCTCCCCTTCCTCCTCTCCCCGAACCCCCAGGGATGAATGGGAGGGGGAATTATTCCCTTGTGGGGGTGGGGGAGTGTTGGGATTGATAAAGGAGGGAAGAGGGAAGGGGGTGCCAGGTGGATCTCTAAGGTGGATGAGGAGGACCCCCAGAATCTTCAGCTGGCTAGGCACACACACACACACACACACACACACACACACACACACAGAGGGAGGAGGGTCGTCACCAGTCGTCGTCACAACACCGTAGTCTAGATTCAAGCGCACAATATTCCTCCTGTGCCAGCGTTATCCACCAGAGACAGACCCTACTGTTACCAGCGTTACACACTGAAGGTACAAGACTATTCAGTGTTACGGTTCTATTTCACACACCGCGGGAATGTAGTGTGACATGTAGACACGGTATTTCACACGCCCAGGATCCAGTGGTACAATTATCTGGACGTTTAATTTACTCCCAGGATACGTTTGACATCACGACACTTCCTCCGCTCATACGAATAAACAAACAGCATTTTTTTCTTTTTTTTTTTACAAGAGCTGCTTCCGTTGGTTTTGCTTGAAAATTCCAATTATAACGGCTGCTCTCTTTATTTATTTCTTTAGGACTCACGTTAAAATCTTCCCCCATCTTCTGGGAAATTACGTTCAGCCTCCTGCGGAGGGAGGGTAACACCACATTACCATTTTCAAATCGGAATTTCGTTCGTATTGAAAATGGCATCACGAGTGTTTACACCTTCCACTGAGCGTAAAGATGGCGGGAAGATATTCGAGGCGGCGGCGGTGGCGGAGGTATGAGGTATTTTGGGAAAATTAGGTACACTGACATGTATTGGGGGAAACGTTGTGGCTAGATCGATTTTAACTTTGCTCTTGCGAATTGGAATGGGTTGGGCCATTTGGCACGACGGCTTTGACCATGGAGCACTACGACACGAGCCTAGAGCATGCACGACGGCACGATCCTTGAGTACGACGGGTCGTACCGTCGTGCTCAAGGGTGCTGTATCGTCCTGCTCATAAATAAAGGGTTATAGAGGTTACGGAGTTGAGAGAAGAAGAAGAAGAAGAAGAAGAAGAAGAAGAAGAAAAAGAAGAAGAAGAGGAGGAGGAGGAGGAGGAGGTAGAGGAGGAATCAAAGAGTCTTCTGAGGAAGTAGAACTCCTCCCGGAGGTTCTAGGGCAGGTGGTGCAGGGGGTCTGTGCCACACTGGCAGTTTGTCGTGTTCTCGTAATAATACCTGTTTTACAGTCAACCATCAGAATAAGTACGTATAGTCAGCTGATGCTCTGTTCACTGTGCCATAATCTCCCCCTGTAATTACGTACCTAGACATTATGTACGTGTATGCTTATGTATGTGCATGTGTGTTTGTCTGTGTCTATGTCTGTCTGTTGTCCAAGAAGAGGAGACATAGATTACCATTGTTACTGAAATGCCATCGTGTGTTGGACAGACAAGAGGTCTGTGTCTTCCCATTCCATTATTCACCTGTGTTGGGATGTGTACCTCTGTTTGGGGTGGGAAATGGGGCGAGGCTTCCCTTCCACTCATTATTCACAAGGTGGACGCTGAACATTGTTCCTCTGGCACTAAGTTGGGGAAATGTCAACTGGTTTAATCATCCCAGGTCTTGTTTGCTGTTTCTGTTCCTCTTTTTCCTAACTGTTTGTAGGACCTGGATTGTATTCTTGTCTCGTCTGTAGACACATGAGATTGTAGTACGACTAGGGCGGTGTTTGCCTCCACGGTGACATAATATCCACAAAATCTTTTCTTTCCATTATTTATTCTTAATTATAATTTATCTTTATCATGATATCAGAATGATACTTTTTCTATTTTTTCGATTTTTTCGATTCTTTTCTTCAGAATAGGTGTTTTGGGATGATTTCAATCACATGTTGAATAGGTTTACAGGCCTAATGACCTTCCTCATAGGTCGTAAAACCCACCAAACAAGTTATTAATGTGTCTCTCCCTCGTACGAAACGTGTACAGCATCTCCAAGGTTTTTCTTTTTTTCTTTTTATCTTTTCCAGATACAAATGTCTCTTCCAGATTTCCTAGGGAAAAAAAGATAATAATTCCCTTTCATGTGTTTGTTTTCAAGTTTATATGACAAAGGTCACCATAGTTTGTCTCCCTTTAGAGTGTGTTGGTTGCCTTGAAGATAATTGGTCACCAAAAAGATAGCTGATTATCATAGAGTTGATTACCTTAAAGATAGTTTACCTTAAGGATAGATGGTCTCCATAAAGATAGTCGGTCACTATAAAGATAGTCGGTCACCATAAAGATAGTCGGTTACCTTAAAGATAGTTGGTTGCACTACAGGTCGATAGAGTGCCTCTCTCTCTCTCTCTCTCTCTCTCTCTCTCTCTCTCTCTCTCTCTCTCTCTCTCTCTCTCCCCTTCCCGCCACCATCACTCCCTCCCTCCCTCCCTCCCTCCTGGAGCTTGTCGCCAGGGAGACACACATGTTGCCACATCCTATGTATGCCTCGCTCTCCTCCTTCAAGTGCCAGTGCCACGCCCTTGGCCCTCGCCTTTCCAGGCCCAGTGCCAAGTGGGCTCGCTATATTATCCTAGACTCCCTTTCCCTCCTTTCCCCTGGGAAACTCCTTTCCCACTTCCTCCTCCAGACAAATTTGCTCGTGTTGTTCCGGTGTATATAAGACTGTGGTGTGTCCCCCCCTTCCTCCCTTCCCTTCCCTCCCCTTCCCTCTAACCCCCCCCCCCCCTTCCCTTCCTTCCTGTCCTGGGAATGAAATGTATTTTTTTTCTCTATATTTTTTTTTTTTCTACCTCGCTTCAGGACGAGCGCTCTTGTTTCTCCTACAGGAAATAAAGGGTTCGTGTCTGAGCTAAAGCTGGGGCATTATTACTCCCGTTTAAATTGCCTCTTAATATTTCCCATTAATCCTCCCTTTTTTGTCCCCCTTCTTTTTCCTTTTCCCAGTAAGATTAGACTCGTATATTTCGCCCTACGGTATACTGTGTTTGGGTCTATATTTCTTAAACACCCCCGAGCACGACGGTACGACCCTTGAGCACGACGGTATGACCCTTGAGCACGAGGGTACGACCTTTGAGCACGACGGTAGGACCCTTGAGCACGACGGAATGACCCTTGAGCACGACGGTACGACCCTTTGAGCACGACGGTACGACCCTTGAGCACGACTCGCTACGACCCTTGAGCACGACGGTACGACCCTTGGAAACGACCTTTAAAGCACGCCTGGTTGACCTCAGGGGTCAGGGCAGAGGTCAAGCCCGTCATACACCCAGCGCTGTCGCCGTGGTGCTCCAAGGGTTGCGTAAAATCCCGCGAATCCTCAAAATTCTGTATTTGCACACTGTGTGCGTGCAGCGTGGGCAAGGGATATACACCAGGTCCTGTCTCTCTCCTACGCACAGCCTCGCCTTCTTACTGGAATAGGATCTAACCCTGTCTCTCTCCTACGCACAGCCTCGCCTTCTTACTGGAATAGGATCTAACCCTATCTCTCTCCTTCTACGCAGAGCCTGGCCCTATAGCCTTCTTACTGGAATAAGATCTAATCTCTTGTGTCACGGTAGAATTACGTACGA
This sequence comes from Panulirus ornatus, assembly GCF_036320965.1. Taxonomy (NCBI): domain Eukaryota; kingdom Metazoa; phylum Arthropoda; class Malacostraca; order Decapoda; family Palinuridae; genus Panulirus; species Panulirus ornatus. The sequence goes on along the minus strand of NC_092271.1, from coordinate 24,756,483 downwards.
GGGTTTTCTGCTGGTGAGAACAGCGCCTCTTTCGTCAAGTAAACTTTGTTTGTTTTAGTTTCTTATGAATGTAGTATGACTGGCTTCATCTGTCCAGGTATATATAGACAGAGTCGATGATGGTATGGGTGAGGGGTACATGGCTACGGGGTAGGTGGAGGCAAGTACATAGCGTACAGTAACAGTGGGTACAGCTGTATTATTCTGTCGTCTGCGTCAGACTTTTTACGCTCCTGTGTGTAATTGTTCATTCGTACAGCAAGAGAGAGAGAGAGAGAGAGAGAGAGAGAGAGAGAGAGAGAGAGAGAGAGAGAGAGAGAGAGAGAGTTCTACACTCGTGGGGCACAATATCTTATACTATAGGTATATTTTACCATTAGGTATCTTTATAAACATTTGTTCACTCGTGTGTGTGTGTGTGTGTGTGTGTGTGTGTGTGTGTGTGTGTGTGTGTGTGTGTGTGTGTGTGTTGCTAGACGTCCCAAGTCCCAGCTACACTTCACGTATCACTAATCAATCATCGATCACGTCTGTCACACATGTATCAGAAAAGTGTTACACAAATATATCTTGCATTTTTAGTTGACATGGGATTGTACTTTCTGTCTTATCTATCTATCTATCTATCTATCTATCTATGCGAAAATTTAACTCATATAAATAAGCTTTCAATGCAAAACATATGTTTGAAAGCAGTACGGCATAATCTTTACCTGATCCAGGTTGCGAAGCCCGCGCAGCCAACACCTCCCTGTGGGCAAGCCATGTTTGACCTTTGACCCCGTAAAATTGAAATCGGAACTTGAAAAAGGAGGAGGGAAAAAAATGGAGCGGGGAGAAGGGGGGGACTTGTGTAGGCGAGTTGGAGGGAGTGTGAGGACCTGGGGGATGAAATCAAAGGAACAATTCCTTTCTAATTACTGTAGTCTAGAATGAAACGAGGAAGACATAATGTGGCAGGTGACATATTGGAATGAAGTGGTAGGTGACATTTTAGAATACTTTCATTAAGGTATAGTGATGTCCTCTGGTAAGAAAGATACTGATATTCTGTGGTAGGAGAGACATTTTGAAATACTGTGGTAAGAGACAGAGTGATATACTGTGGTAGAAGACATAGAAATATACTGTGGCAGGAGACCTAGTGATATACTGTGGTAGAAGACATAGAAATATACTGTGGTAGGAGACATAGTGATATACTGTGGTAGAAGACATAGAAATATACTGTGGTAGGAGACATAGTGATATACTGTGGTAGAAGACTTAGAAATATACTGTGGTAGGAGACATAGTGATACACTGTGGTGGGAGACATATAGAAATTCTATGGCACGAGAGACACTGGCTATGTCGTGAGGGGAAAGGCATAGCCTTTCCCCTCACCGGAGGAGCAATCAAGACAGACCACAAGTGAGGTGTGGACAATAGTGTTGGTGTGAAGGCATTACGGCATCGCTGGTCAATACAGGTCAAATATTCATGACCTCCGCCCCAAGTCGATGCTGTCGGGCCGGAGCATGGGTTAGCCTACACCCCCTGGGCAAGTGTGGGGCAGCCCACTCACCCTAGGCAGGTGTGGGGTAGCGCTACACTCTGGGCAGGTGTGGGGCAACCCACACACCCAGTGGGCAGGTGTGGGGCAGCGCCACACACAAGTGGACATTACCATACAGTGGTATAAAGATTTTTCTTTTCGTCCTGCGTGTTTCATAATTCATCTTTCCTTTACTCTCTGTATAATTTCGATTTCTTTCAATATGTCCCAGTTATTCTGTCTATTTCCTCTTGTATTTTGTATCGTATCAGATCTCGGTTTTACGATGATGCAACTGCAACACTTTGTTCTATCCATTATCCTCTTTGAACATTTCCTTCTTTCCGTCCTGATGTTGAACAACTCGCTCTTCATCCATATTTCGTAACAAATTTACGTTTTGATTTAAGAGAAGGCACGAATAGGTAAAAAAACTGTCAGGTATCGGGGGAGGGGGAGATCAGTTATCCGGAAAAACATGAGACATCCGAAAACATAACATCAACTATCCGGGAAAAACAATCAAATATCCGGAAAAAACATGAAACATCCGGAAAAATTTTAAGCATCCGAAAATCACATTCCTCTCACAATGAATTGACATTGACATAGAGAGAAGTACTCCACATGGTTAACAGTGGAGGTGGACCCGTATTACTCTTGGCTGAGTGGATTAATATTTATCTATGTAGAGTTGATTTATATTACTCACCTGTAGAGTTGCTTTAGATGTACCTCCGTGTAGAGTTGATTGATCCTACTGCAAATTAAGTCTTTTTTTAGTTGATTTTGATCATTTTACTGATAGCGAGAGTAAGTATATAACTAGCAAGGTTAAGTCAGCATTATCAGCGTATGTGTTGGGTCAGCATAGTGTCAGCTCCTCCCAGGAGTCAGCACTACCTCGCCAGCACGTGTGGTAGGGTCAGCAGGGTGTCAGCACCCACCTGGGGTCATCAGACGAGGGGGTGAGGTGGGTGTGTGGTGTGTCAGCACTCTTGCCGTTACCAAGGTCACCGTGACCTTGCTCGCGTCCCTCCTGGAGGTCAGGAGATTCTTGGAGGTCACAAGGTCCTTGGAGGGTGGGCGGGTCACAAGTTCCAGGGTGGGGGAAGGGTCGCTGAGTCCTTCTGTGTCTAAGGAGGGGAGTCGCGCCCGTCCCTTAGCCAAGGACAGAGAAGGAGGATGACGAGAATATAGATGGGAAAGGGAAGGGATGGAGGGAAATAGAAAGTAAACGAATGATGGATAGGAGAAGTCATCTTTGTAAGGTGTCAAGTATAAAAGATCAGATCATAATTGTACGGTATCGAGTCTTTGTATGTGTGTGTGTGTGTGTGTGTGTGTGTGTGTGTGTGTGTGTGTGTGTGTGTTCAGATATGTCAATTCATGAAGAACGTTGATCTGGTCATGGGGGACACAAGGATGTACGGGCCATCACGTGACAGACACAAGACGTAATTGTGGCGGTGTATGTGTGTGTGTGTGTGTGTGTGTGTGTGTGTGTATGTGTGTGTGTGTGTGTGGGTGGGGGTGCCACGGTACCAGCAGCGTCCCGCTCCCGTATTGATCAGCAGTTCGGGGGCGTCGCTGATGGAGGCGCTATGGGAGGAGCGCCACCACCACCATCAGGAGGAGGAGGAGGAGGAGGAGGACAACCCCCGGCTGGCCCCTTCCTCCCTCCCTCGATGATGATGCCAATGGTTAACGTCCCACAGATGGCCAGGCGGCAGACCTAGATTTGCCAAGATTACTTCACACTTTTTTGTTTCCCTTTTTCTTTACATATTTACAACTTACATCACTGAAGTCTTTGATGTTATGTATTTTCATTTTTTTTCTTCGTTTAGTTCAGTAGTCCGTCTGGAATGTGAGGTTTTGGATGCTGTAGTTTCGTCTTGGACAAAAGATTTGTCCCGTGTCTCTCCCTCCTCCACCATGCCATCGCCCACACCACACCTCTCAACGCCTCCTACACCACACGAACCAAACAACACATCCCAGTGCCACAGTCCCAGTCACAGTATACTCTAAGTGCCTGCCCCAGTATACTCTAAGTACTAGTCCCAGTATACTCTACTCCAGTATATCAGATGCTACAAACATATCCATGAAAAAAAAGGTATAACACACGTTTTCCCTGATGGACGTGATGTTTTTAACCAGTGTGTCAGGCTTGATTGGCCTCCAGCGTCCAGGGACAGTGTTCAGGTTCCCCTCATGGTCCCTGGCCAGCTGCCACAAGACTCTGCAGTAAAATGATTGACCCTCAGTCAAGACTAAACGACCCATGAGCACGACGACACGACCCATAGGTATGATGACTTCGTCTTCGACCTGACATTTAAGGGACGGGTTTAAAGGCCTGGCCATCCTATTTCAAAGGGTTGCACCGTGGTATTTAAATGGTCACATCTAAGGGGTGGACCCTGATGTGATAGTTTTTGGTCGTGGAGGAGGAAAGGGTAAGATTAACGGTGGTGGGCAAGCGTGGTCGACAGGGGAGTAATAATGGAAGGTAAATTGAATAACAGTAGGGAAATTGGTTCTAGGGTGCATGGGAAAGCCAGATAAGAGAAGACCTGATGGTCTACGAGGTGGTTATCTGCTGGAGAACAGCATGTGGGAAGGACAGAGAACAGAGGACGTGATTGTAACTCTATGGTTGTCGTCTGCTGTAGGACAGCGTAGGAGACTACGTGTCGATGGAGGTAAGATAGTAAAGGTAGAATGTAGGATGATTCTATCATAAGGTAAGGGTGTAAGGTAAGGCTGAGGATGGATCATATAAAGCGAGAATTCGACACGGATTCAATTTCATTTTCTCTGTTTACCACACCACCTGGGACGGGACTGTTCACATACTCGACGAACGAGTGTGTAGACTCAGTCCAGGTGTTGATGATGTTGTTAGCAGTTAGATGGCGGAGATGTTTCCTGGGAAGCGGTGATGGGTGAGGAGATCCCGCTGTGTACAGACCCTGATACCGGAGGACGGTAGATACTGTTAGAGAGGTTGAAAAGACGATAGAGAAGAATTGAGGAAGCTTTGGCGGTGAATGTGTGTGTGTGTGTGTGTGTGTGTGTGTGTGTGTGTGGGAGTGTGTGGGAGGGTGGGTTGTGGCAGGTGGGCCGTCAACATGTTGGTTCAGCCCCGCGCCACTGTTGAGTCTGGCGTGTGGTAACTTATGGAGTGGAACACCGAAACGCTGAACTCCACCTCATCCCCTCCTCCGTGCTGTCCTCACCCCCTTCCTCCCCCCGCAGCTTATTCGCGTAACTACTCCCCCATCCCTCTCCCCCTTCCTTCGATTCCCTCCCCTCCCCCACACCGTTCTCGTCTTCCCTCCTCCCTCCCACTGTGGGTTGACATCCTCTCCCCACTGGTGGGGTTCTGCGTAAACAAACAGGGTGGTGTTGAGAGAGATTCTGTGTGTGTGTGTGTGTGTGTGTGTGTGTGTGTGTGTGTGTGTGTGTGTGTGTGTGTGTGTCAGCGTTTTTCGTGACACGCAGGCGATTTATTTATGAACCATTTAAAGGGCCCACATATTTGTTTGTTTGTTTTTTGTCTGTATCAGATGGTAGCGTCTCGTGGTGAAGCGATTGTATCTTGGACTACATTTGACTGTGATTTTACAATATCGTGAAGAACACATCGATGGTCGGAACGGATAACTTTGAATTGAACTTTCCTCTGAGCGGGGATGACCGCGCTATTCCCTTGAGCACGACGGTACGACCCTCGAGCACGACGGTACGATCCTTGAGCACGTCGCCACGACCCTTGAGCACGACGGTACGATCCTTGAGCACGACGGTACGATCCTTGAGCACGACGTTGCAACCATTGGGTTACGATAGCCTGGCCAATAAGCAGACTTAATTGAAGAGTCGGGTCAAAGATCATGCCGACATTGTTCAAGGGCCATACCATCGTGTTTAAGGGCCGCACCGTCGTGCTCAAGGGCCGCACTGTCGTGCTCAAGGATCGCACCGTCGTGCTCAAGGGCCGCACCGTCGTGCTCAAGGGCCGCACCGTCGTGCTCAAGGGCCGCACCGTTGTGCTCAAGAGGCTGAATTAACGTAAGGATCAATTACGAGAGGGTAACATCACCCAGAACCTGCCAGTAGCACTTTCCTCCCCTTATATAGCACTTTCTTCCCTCCTATGTAGCACTTCTTCCCCCCCTCCTCCTTAGTCTGGGGTTAAAATTCCTTATCGCTTGTGTCCTTAAGCTGACTGGCCGTAAACGCTCAGACAGTGGCTATCAAGAAGCACTCAAGAGGGTGTAAAGATAACCGTATTCACTCATGATAACGTGAAGATAACCGTATTCACTCATGATAACGTGAAGATAACCGTATTCACTCATGATAACGTAAAGATAACCGTATTCACTCATGATAACGTGAAGATAACCGTATTCACTCATGATAACGTAAAGATAACCGTATTCACTCATGATAACGTAAAGATAACCGTATTCACTCATGATAACGTGAAGATAACCGTATTCACTCATGATAACGTGAAGATAACCGTATTCACTCATGATAACGTAAAGATAACCGTATTCACTCATGATAACGTGAAGATAACCGTATTCACTCATGATAACGTGAAGATAACCGTATTCACTCATGATAACGTGAAAGATAACCGTATTCACTCATGATAACGTGAAGTCCTTGATATCTTTTTTTGATGCATGTCGAAGGCACCTTGTTTTTGGGGCAAATGTCCTTATCATACATTTGTGAAATCGATGTTTGGGAGACAGAATACAATCGTCGATTGTTGTATTCTTACGACAGCAAGTCCATGTATATCGAAAGTATTCAGACGTAAAATATGCCCCACTTTTTTTTTTAAATCATGTACTACAACGTCTCAGACTTTGAATGAAACATAAGAGAACGAAAGAAGAAGAAGAAGAGAAGAATCTAAGAGTTTTGAAGGAAATGGGAAATCCTTTTTACAAAGGATTGAGTCATAGTTGTCCAGAATGGTATTAAAGAAATTCAAAAGAGTTCCAAACTCTATCAGTGTAAGGGGAAGGGGTCGTAACGTAATTCTTAGGAAAGACATGGGACGGCAAACACTTCCAAAGTTTGGCGGTGTAAGGAAAGAAACAGATATCGCAACTCCCTGTCACCCTTGAGTTCCTACCGGCCACACAGTGATCATTTGCGCCAAAAGGAGGTGAATCTAAAGTGGTTTAGTCACGTGATTAATGGTGTGATTATGAAGATAAGATTGAGTCGTTTTCAAGCAGTCTGAGCTTAAGTCTGCGACGGAGACGTGTACACCAAACTGAATCTGTCCCTTGGAAGTGGTGGTGGTGGAGCGAGCGCGCGTGCGAGCATAAGTGCCCCAGTGGGAAAGGCTCATTGGAGGATGACATGCGCGCACCTTTAGCCAGACGCACCCTATACGTTAGTCGGGGAATATCTGCGAGGTGGTTGATGAAATTTCATTAGGCAGTCAGGTAAGATATATATATATATATATATATATATATATATATATATATATATATATATATATATAATATATATATATATATATATATGTATATATATTCCTTTTCCCAGGCTGGTGGTGTCTGACCTTCGTCTGAGGATCGAGGACGGTGTTGACATGGGGTTGAGGTTCCGGGAGAGGGATTGTATTCCTTTATTCAGAACGAACCGATACATTTGTGGGATCCGAGACGACACCTCGTCTCACTGCGGAGGCGGGAGATCGTCTGGGGAGATTCGCCATGACTGGTGCATCATTCTGCCGCGATGCGTGGGGAGGGGAGAGGTGGGTGGGGGGTGTGGCGTGGCTTAGGTGGGGAGAGAGGAGGAGGAGGAGGGGAGAGAGAGAGAGAGAGAGAGAGAGAGAGAGAGAGAGAGAGAGAGAGAGAGAGAGAGAGAGAGAGAGAGAGTCGGTCTGTGTTTGTCATGGTGTCAACACCCTTTTGTGTGTGTGTGTGTGTGTCTTACTGTCTCTCAGATGTCTCTCTTGTCCGTAATTCAGCTGTTGTCAAATAGGTTTCAGTGGCCTCAGTAGCGCGAGACATTTATGTATACAGTTTACCTGTTTCATAGTAAATGTTCTGGTAGTCATCATTTGTGGTCATTATTTGTTGTGTCATCCTCAGAGGGTAAACTCTTCTGTTAGCCGACGTACAATTCTCATATTTTTTTTATATATAATATCAGAACAGACACGAGCAGGTGGTGAGTGAGAGAGAGGAGCTGCCTCAATCCTTGACCCGACCAGGGTTTAGTAGGTATGGGTCTGTATTCACTTCGGGGAGAGTAAGATGTCTCTCTCTCTCTCTCTCTCTCTCTCTCTCTCTCTCTCTCTCTCTCTCTCTCTCTCTCTCTCTCTCTCTCTCTCTCAGCGCAGGTACGGGCAGCGTACGTACAGCCAGGCGCCTCCTGTGTTGGGGGGTGAGGTGGAAATTAATCGCTGCGTAGCGATGACGTTGGCTAAGCTCCTCGGCTGCTGTTGGGAGATATATCGCCAGACGAAGAGGACACGGATTGTGTGTCCCGGGAACTTAATCGCTCGGAGGATAGGACCCACATTCTCTGCTGGGAAATAAATGTTATATGGGGAAATAAACAGCTTAATGGAAAGGACTTCATGTGTGTGTGGCACGGGAAATACATAGTTTGATGGAGAAAAGCTTGACCATGTGATGGAGGGGTAAATCCCTGGATGGCGAGGAGTTTCAGTGTGTTTGGCAATAAATCGCTTGATGGAGAGGATCCGTAGTGGGTGCTGTGAAGTAAGTCCCGTGATGGAGAGGATCCGTAGTGGGTGCTGTGGAGTAAGTCCCGTGATGGAGAGGATCCGTAGTGGGTGCTGTGGAGTAAGTCCCGTGATGGAGAGGATTTGTAGCGAGTGTGTTTGGAAATAGACGGCTTTACGGAGAACGGTAATGCATGTAGCAAAATCAACTTGCTTTGCAGGACAGGAGAGGGCCTGTGTGTTTCCAGATAACTGGTTTAACGAGAGTTGATAAAGCAATTACAACATGGAGGGCAATATTTGGCTGGCGATCAAGACCCCCAGCGCACGTTTCTTCCAGCTAAGTCGTGCATGTGGTCATACGTGATGCTGTTGGATCAGCATATATACGTCATGTCAGGCCAGCTGTTCCGTTCTGAGGTGTTTGGTTATGTTACGAGGCCATCACCTGATACATCAGTAGGCGAAGAAATATTATATGTGGAACGTGTTGGGTCATTTAACCATAATAGCATGCCATGTGCCACAACAAATAGGCCTGTGGCTCAACAGTGAGAAGCGAATGGGTCAAGACGTGTCTCTCAAATGTCAAGAAATTTATCTTTTAATCCTTGCATCTCCCTTGAAGTGACATAGATTCACATAGCCCCAGACATACGCATGAAATTAGTCTCAAATATTCTCGATATATTGAAGAGCGTACGTACAGTGCGTGTGTATCACGTGCCCCGCCAGATAGTGTATAGCCTGCTGTACTTCACGCCTGGGCAACGTTGCAGCGGCTCACTCTCCCAACTCCAGATGACACTCTGTATACTGGTCCTCACACTCGACCCCATGTCAACCCACAGTACACCCCATACCCTTCCTGTAATGATCTAACGAGCTTGTTATATATATATATATATATATATATATATATATATATATATATATATATATATATATATATATATATATATATATATATATATATATTCAGTAAGGCTCTAGCATGTCCACTTCCCCTGCATATGTGGCATTTGGATCTCAAAGACTAGTGGCTCATCCTTTGTGTGTGTGTGTGTGTGTGTGTATGTGTGTGTATGTGTGTGTGTGTGTGTGTTTCTGTCTGTGTGTGTGTGTGTGTGAGTGTGTGTGTGTGTGTGTGTGTGTGTGTGTGTGTGTGTGTGTGTGTTTGATACTTGAGGCCTCAGAGAGAGAGAGAGAGAGAGAGAGAGAGAGAGAGAGAGAGAGAGAGAGAGAGAGAGAGAGAGAGAGGCCGGTCTGTCGGGCCGGTAAATTGCTCTTTAATGACCGATGTTTATTGACTCAGCCGAGCAATAATAAATATCAGGATGGCCTTCGAGAACTGTTGCCGGGATATGACTCTCGCTCTTATGTCGCCTCCTTCCCGACACATGATTGTTTCTTAACCTTCGTCCCTTCTTTTTTTCATTTGGACTAAATGAAATACATTCATTCTCCTCTATTACGTTCTAATATATATATATATATTTTTTTTCATATCAATGAAAACAAGGAGTATGAGTGCTATAATAACTAAAGTGTTGACTTAAAGGGGAGTGGCACAGAGTTTAACAATATCTTCACTACACCCACTTGTCAGTAATATAATGCTATTCTGTTTATACAACCTCTTATGTCTCTGTTAAGCCAAGTCTTGACGTAAATATTGGCCTTACGTTTCACAGGTGTGGCCAGGTATGATGGGTGTCCAATGCTCTCTCCATTTCCTCCGTATTATTCCCGAGCCATTAATTAGCTCCATTGACGAGTCATTAGAATATTTCATGTGGTGGTCAGATAAATATCAATATTCGTCGAATATTTCATTTGACGTCAGTCACGTCAATATTCATCACGGATGGCCTTGCAACACAATAGCCGGGACGACATGGAGGGTTCGAACCCCACATACCGGGATCATGAAGGTTTCGAACGACTCGAACCACAACACACGACCTATCAGCACTGCGAACGACGGAGCGACCGCCGCCGCTTCACTGGGATGGGGGGGGGGGGGGTGAGATGAGTAGAAGGGGGGGTTGGTTGGTGGGGTCTTGTCGTGGGTTAACTTCGACTTGGGGTTTTCCCGTCCCCTGGTTCGACTCTTGGGGTTGGAAGGGTCGATATGGATGTGACAATGACCCTTCTCGTTTCCGGAAGTCGTCCTGTGTGGGACTTACCCTATTAACTCCTTAAGGACGACGCTACGACCTTTGAGCACGACGCTACGGCCCTTGAGCACGACGCTACGATCCATGAGCACGACGCTACGACCCTTGAGCACGTCGCTACGACCCTGATAGAGTACGGTACAAACTGATAGACTACGGTACAGTCCTTGATAGACACCATACCTACCTGCTTCCCTAGTGTGCACTTCAGTTAGTCGTTCTTGGCTTTTGACACAGGGAGCTTGCTGGGCGACACCTCTCTCTCTCTCTCTCTCTCTCTCTCTCTCTCTCTCTCTCTCTCTCTCTCTCTCTCTCTCTCTCTCTCTCTCTCCCCCAGTCAGCGACCACAGTCAATACGTCCGAAGTTACCCCGTCATCTTATTGGTTGCAGGGCCCTTGTGAGCCACGTTACTCATCCCCTCCCTCCCTCCAAGACACGTCCTCACCCAGGCCTTGTTGTGAGTGTGTGAGACTATCGTGCTTGTGACCCAACTCACAACAGAAAGATATGTGTCAGATTTGCCCGTCACGACACCGGCCGGATGTTAAAACTTGACAAAAGAGAGGAAAGTAATTTGCATACATGGCTGGGGGGGAGTGTGGCGTGTGCGGGTGTGTGTGTGTGTGTGTGTGTGTGTGTGAGGGGGGAGAGGCGAGCGTGTGTGTGTGTGTGTGTGAGGAGGGGAGTAAGAGGTGTGTTGGTGAAAGAGATGGATTGCCTGTTAGTTATATACATATTTTTTCCCGTGGTTTACAAGCGTTTGTCATGCCGATCTTTGATGTACGACACGAGAGCGATGGTACGACCCTTGATCATGACGGTACGACCCTGGATCACAGTGGTACGACCCTGGTGTCTTAATGGCAAATAGGATCATAAGCTTTAGGCACACACACACACACACACACACACACACACACACACACACAGGGGATCGACGTCATAATATCTATCTACTCCGGCGTTTATAATAACGTCTCGCAGCAGTTGTATTCCTGCCCATGGAGACAAAGCACGTTTAAATGTAAGATCTTTTTTTTTTAGTTTGATGTTTTGGGGTGTCGTATGAATATTAATAGGGGGGGGGGGGGAGTGGGAAGGTTGGCGAGGGGGGGGTGGGGTAGTGGGAAGGTTGGTGAGGGGGGGTGTGGTGGGGGTTGGGGGGGGGGGCGGATATATAGTATTAATGTTAGGGTTGTTTACTCCCACACTCCAAGTGGACTCAGGTCAACACTACCTCCCGTTCGTGCTAACTCCCGTTCATGCTAGCTCCCGTTCGTGTCAGCTCCCGTTCGTGTTAGCTCCCGTTCGTGTTAGCTCCCGTTCGTGCCAGCTCCCGTTCGTGCTAGCGTGCGTTCGTGCTGGCTCTCGTTCGTGGTAGCGTGCGAGTTTGGGGGAGCTTTTTATTGTGGTAGATGAGGTTACAAGTGGTGTGAGGGCAGGTGTGGTTAGGTGATTAGATTTTAACTTTAGCGGTTAAGTTTAGGTCAGTTTAGGTAGTCAGGTTAAGTTAGTGGTTGGGTTAAGGTTAGGTGAGGTGGGACAAATGGCGTTGAGAGGCGTTAATCTCATACCAAACACTATTATGACATGACAGAAAAATCCCTCTCATTCACCATGTCGCCCCAGTCATCCCTTGCTTCTCTCTCTCTCTCTCTCTCTCTCTCTCTCTCTCTCTCTCTCTCTCTCTCTCTCTCTCTCTCTCTCTCTCTCTCTCTCTCTCTCACACACACACACACGTTCCAGAGCCAAACCATGGTTGGGAGTGGCGGGGGGGTGGGGGGAGGAGGGTGTAATATACACCTCTAGCCACGGTACACAACACAGTACACACACATGACACCATCACCCCTCTCCCCTCTCCTCCCTCCCCCACTCCCCAGCGTCACTTTATCTCCCCCTGGGAGGATGGCCCCACGCACGTAGGCCTGGGGAATTCTAGGCCCGGCTGTGGGTGACTATATAGGCCTATGGTATTATCATCATCCTTGGAGGCCTGGCCACTGCCTGAGGGAGGCAGGCCTTCCTGTACCCGTCCCTCACGGCGTTACGCTGGTTGTAGTGCCAGTGTTACGCTGGTTGTATTGAAAGATGACAAGTTGAGTCTAGCTACACCGTAGCGACACATCAGAAGGCAGGACGGTTCGTGGGAGCGAGTGGGAGGAAAAGAAATAAGATATTTCCCCTGCATGAAACATGTCTTGCTGTGCATGATGCTCTCCCTCCCTTCCTTCCTTCCTTCCTTCCTTCATGGCCCACGGTCTGTTTACATAGTATTCTATATCCTGCTGAGCGTGAATGAAACGGATGAAAGAACCCGAAGCTTTGTGAAAGAAAAACAACCATGATATTTTGACTCGCATGAAGGAACCCGCAGCATGATGAAAGAAATACAAGCATGATAGTCAAATGAAAGAAGCTAAAGCATAATGAAAGAAATACAAGCATAATATTCAGATAAAAGAACCTGAAGCATGATGAAAGAAAGGATGATATATTTAATTAGACTCCCTGGCGAGTATGATAGATTAAAATCATGATGCTCGAAAGACGTAGCGACGCCCCCCTGATCCCCCTGATCCCTCATATCCTGGGGGGGGGGGGTAATATAGAGTCGGGCGGGGGGGGGGGGGGGGTTGGGGGGGAGGGTGGCGTCGGCAAGTTATAGTAATGCTTCCCATCTTCCGGGGGAGGCGGTGGGGGGAAGAGGAGGAGGAGGAGGAGGAGGAGGAGGGGGATTCAACCCTTTGAGGGTGGCGGAAGTTACTGTGAGGGCGGCACGCGCCGACTGGCAGACAGGCGGAGGACGTCCGCTACAAAAGAGAGGAGATTAGCTCTCTCCTGGTGAGGAGGGAGGTGTGCCAACCAGCCTCCTCCTCCTCTCCCACTCCCATCCCCTCCCATCCCTCTCTCTCCACACACACACACACACACACACCGAACCCGACTTCACTCCACCCCCATCACCCACCACACCCCCACACACCCCCTGAGACTTCCGGGGTGATGAGGCGTAAGGCGAGAGAGAGGAGTAAACTGGAAAAGACTGGTCTGGGGTGTGGGGTGAGGGGAGGGGAGATGCTGATGGATGAGAGACGAGAGGGAGGCTGGGGGAGATTACTGCCGTGTACCAGGGGTGATGAAGGGGAGAAAAATGTATGTGGATATGTGCTCTACTGTGTGTGTGTGTGTGTGTGTGTGTGTGTGTGTGTGTGTGTGTGTGTGTGTGTAGTTTCAAGGATTTGAGGTAAATTGGCTATTTTTTTTTTCTTTCTTTTCTTAATCTAGATCAAGATGAGTCAGTTGCCAAATCTTCACACCCATCTGTCTGGTGGTAGCCAGGGGGGGTTACTCACCCCTCACCCTTCCTCCTCCAGCTATCAAGGGGTTACTCACCCCTCACCCCTCCTCCTCCTCCAGCTATCAGGGGGTTACACGCCCCTTCCCCCTCCCCCGTCCTTGGCTGGACACAGACACACAGGCCTGGCATAACTTGGTGTAACTTTCTGTGTCAACACAGAGGCTGGCTGGCTGGCTGGCTGGGCCACAGCTGGTGTTGTGGTGTTGTTATCCTGGATCACAAGTTACTCACCTCCACACCAGCGAATACCACTCTGTTTTAGTCTGCTTTCTAAGCCCTGTGTGTGTGTGGCTTGACGCTGTGGTCACACACACACACACACCATGCGAGGTCAGGTGTCTATTCATCGATCACCCCCCGAGGAGAGGATGAACATCTAGGTAGGGCGTGGGCCGTATATGTTTGTGTGTGTGTGTGTGTGCGTGTGACTTTGGAAGAGGAAAGCGGTGTCATGACGTAATTACTCTAGTGAGAAATAAGTTACTCATCCCAAATTAGAATTGATTATTACTGTAATTGTGATTATCATGGATTTTGTTATTCTTACTGATGTTATTCACTTGTTTATGGTAATGTTGATAAATGCATTTGATAATGATGATGATAATAATGATAATAATAATGATAATAATAATGATAATAATAATAATAATAATAATAATAATGATAATGATAATAATAGTTATATTATTATCATTATTATTATTGTTATTGTTATTGTTGTTGTTGTTGTTGTTGTTGTTGTTGTTGTTGTTGTTGCTGTAGAAGCATAAATCCTCTGGAGTCGTCAGGGGAGGACAGTAATGAACCTTGAGGGTCGTTAATGACGAACATTCCCACCAGCCAATTAACGTCTGGAGTTTAAACCTCTTAGCGAACGATTGGACGTTTTTTTCCCCTAGGCGAGCGTCTGAGCCCACGGGGTAATGAGCCTTATCAAGAGGCTTATGAAGTATCTGAATCGCATATCACCTCACACGTTTGTTTGTCTGGGAAAAGAACAGAAAAAAAAAAAAATTCTCGAGGTCTCTGGTCTTGCACGAGCTTCTAGTTATTACGTCATCCATAATTATTTGTTATCTGTGTTGTATGTTTATCATTTTCCTCCATGCGTCGTGGTTTGTAAATATCTTTGTGTTATGTAGTCATAACGCTATTAAAGGGATGAGTAGAAAGTAATATATATATATATATATATATATATATATATATATATATATATATATATATATATATATATATATATATATATATACATATTAGATAGGATTTGCATAATGTAACGTATGAGGAAGAGGACGACCCTCCCTCCTCCTCCACTCCGTCCCTGTGTGTCAGTACCAGGAGCGGCCATGCTCGCTCGCTGACGGCGAAGGTCTCTCTCTCTCTCTCGCTAATTGGCCTGGGCTGCCTCTTCATATCGGCTCTCGAGTGGTGATTAAAGCCGCTCTGATGACCCTCTGTCGGGGCGGGCGTCGCACGGGGTCTGCGACAGTCTGTCCTTTGATGACGGCACGGCGGATGTCGACCGTCATGTGTGAACACCCCAGCCTCTCTCTCTCTCTCTCTCTCTCTCTCTCTCTCTCTCTCTCTCTCTCTCTCTCTCTCTCTCTCTCTCTCTCTCTCTCCGCGTAGGTGATGACCTTCATTTTAACCCTTTCTGTTTAGTATCTTCTTGAGGGAATCCGACGGTAAGACTTTTCAGTACGACGACACGACCCTTAAGCACGACGACACGACCCCCTTAAACATGAAGGTACGACCATATGTGTGTGTGTGTGTGTGTGTGTGTGCGTGTGTAAAGCAGAGACCCAGCAGGATGCACCCCCCCCCCCCGCCCCCCACGCCCTCTATGGCCACGGCTGATTTCTCTTCAGAAAACGTGAATAACACGGGAAACTAATTCTCGGATGGTTACTGGCGACTGACGCCTCACGTCAGCGCGCTGCCGCACGCGCGTGCATCCCTGGCGGTGAGAGATGATACCTGCAGGTCGGTCCTCACCTCCACCTTCTCCCTCACACCTTCTCCCCCAAACCGTCGAGGCGTAGGAGCGCCAGGGGTGCGGGGGTGTCCGGAGGTCATCGAGAGCCACAAAGATGACCTACCCACCCGGGGCCACAGCTGCCTTCACCACCACACCACCACCTCGCCTCTCTCTCTCTCTCTCTCTCTCTCTCTCTCTCTCTCTCTCTCTCTCTCTCTCTCTCTCTCCATGAAGGAGGAGGAGGAGGAGGGAGATGAGGCTGCCAGCGTATCCAGTATCTCCCAAGGGCTTCCCGTCCACCACCACCACCACCACCTCCTCCACCACCGAGCTTTGTTAGCTTGGCTAAACCACGATGCCTATGTTATGCTTCGCTCGGTTACATTCTTCCGCCCCGGGGCGGTTAGTTGGGGTTTAGAGTAGTTAGGTTTGTGCATGACTGGGGGAGGATCAGCCAGTGCATGATACGCGCATCATCACACACGCGTCGTACACACCGGTGAGGACGTGTATGGTCGTAGAAGATAAGATCTTGGACTCCTGAAGAAGTCTGTTGAAGCATGTTCAATTGGTAGTTATCACTTGACGATGACGGCTCTATAACGACCCTTGGTAGTTGATAGAGTTAAAGCCCAAATAACCACCCAATTACACCTATAGCACAGATCTCTGTAATGCTCTATTGTGTCATGATTAGGGGGAGGTCAGTGTTCTTGGGGTGGGCTGATAGAGGCTGGGGAGGAGGGAGGAGGAGGCTGGAGTATGACCTTCAAGAGTTCCTGGGGTGGGTTGAGGGTGGTTGATAGAATGGCCTCTGAAGTTCAGGGGGTGGGCTTGGATAATGGCCTCTGAGGTTCAGAGGTGGGTTGGGTGGGCTGGTGCTGGACGGGACGCGGGGGAGGGAGGGAGGAAGTGTAGGGTCATCAATCAGGGGCGACCGTGATCATCCCCAATTGCTTCTGTCAATCCGACGCCTCTTGAGGGGAGTTGAGTGGCTGGTTGGGGTGGAGGAGGAGGCGGGTTGACGGGTGGGTCAGTAGTGGCTCTTCCAACCCACTAGGGTGTGTAGGTGAGGAGGAGGAGGGAGGGGAAAGGGTCGGCCTCCCTCACTGGACGTGGGATGGGTGATCGTTATATCCCGCTAGAATTTGGGATATTGGGATGAGTCGGGATATTGGGACGAGTCGTGTACCTCATTTGTATTCAAGATAAAGGAAAATCATCCATCCGCAGCGGCGTGTGTGTGTGTGTGTGTGTGTGTGTGTGTGTGTGTGTGTCTGTGTCTGTGTGTCTCGTGTCTTCGAAATGGTTCTCCTCACACATGTAGGTGCCATACCTAACCTTACCGCAGCAGTAAAGAAAAATTAGATATATATACATACCAGTTTTTATGGTTATCTTAAAAAACAGTTTTTTACGTCTTAGACAGATTTTTTTTCACTTCCGGGTATCAAATTGAATATCGTAATCCACGTGACGTGTCAAACTTTCTGAAGGGAACTTTGCCTTGCAGAGTAACTTGTGTCGAAATTTGGGCTTCGATCTTAAGTTAGAGAGTTAGATAACCTGCATCGAACTTACCCAGACATGACTGTTCATAAGGGCAGAGGTGATCTGCCACCAGAGGCGAGGGATTTATATAAAATGAACTCGTTTAATGTCCTTTTTATTGTCCCTCTTTCACATTTGTTATGATAATGGAGTGGATGGCATGGAATTATGAACTTGATTTAAGTCATCAAGTTCCTGGATTACATATATATATATATATATATATATATATATATATATATATATATATATATATATATATATATATATATATGATAGTAATGAATGTTGAACAGATGGGGACCCGCGAGTGTAGAACTCCCTCCCAGTAACCCACACACACACACACACACACACTTCCTACGCCTTTGTTTTCCTTCACTCCTTCCTTTCCCCTGCCCCCCGCCCCCTCCCTAGTTTTTTCTCGTCTCACTCCTCCTCTCCCATCCGCCTTCCCCCCTCTCCCACCTCTCACCTGTGAAAGTGACCCCCAGGTGAAGTTTGGGTGTAGGTGGGTGGGAGGGACGGGTTGGGTCTGGTCTGCCTTGGTACAGACAGTCTTTGTGTGGGTCGTGCGTCCCCAGACACTTGCCTCTCTGCCAGCGTTCATTGTGGCCAGCGATCACTGACCAGCGTTCATTGTAGCCAGCGAACACTGTGGCCAACGATCATTGTGACCCACTTTTTTGTTTTGGCCAGGGATCATTATGGCCCGTGATCATTGACCAGTGGTCATTGTGGCCACCGATCATTATGATCCGTATTCAATTTGACCTGAGAACATTGTGGCCAGCGACCGCTATGGCTACCAAGATTGTGGCCACGGGTCATTGTGGCCAGCGTTCAGCCTCACCAACAACACTACTCTCGCTTTGTACCAACACAAATGTTTCTCCTCTCATTCCCGAAGAATGGACGCCTCGTACACCTTGTGTGTGTGTGTGTGTGTGTGTGTGTGTTCCAGCTTGTATTTCACCTTACGTCACATGTTTCCTGGGGGGCGTGTGTAGTGAGAGTTTGTGGAAGGGCCATTGTGTTGCAGGGAGGCAGTGAGGGAGGGAGAGGGAGAGAGCGAGTGAGAGCCATGCATAACGTTACAGTGGATTAGCTGGTCTTTGTCTGGTGTCCACGTCATTCGTCTGATCATAACCCACGGTGGAAGCATTCTGGCAGTGAGGAGGTCCCCCTCCGTCAGCCAGGCTGTTTGTGGCGTCGACCTGCATACCTCCAGTATGTATATTATACAGCCTGGATGGTGAGGGATGCTGTCGGTAAGAGTTTTGATCTCTCTTAGAGATGAAACTGTGATCTGGCACCTGTGGGAAACTGGGGTGGCTGAAGGAGTGAGGGAGGGGGAGGGAGTGTGTTCAGTCCCCTACTCCTCACCCCCCCGCCTCACGACGCCACTCCCGTAGTGGTCATGTTGTGGAGAGAAATGATTCGTTCTGACCCTTAAAAAAGGTCAGGTTATTAAGCCTAAGGGTCGTACGTACGTTCATGTTTAAACAACCCTTTTCCTTTCCCCACTCCTCTCCCCCCCCCCCCCCCCACACACACACACGTTACTAGGATCTCAAAAAACATATCCTACATGCGGGCGTGCGGGCGTGCGGGCGCGCGTCTCCTCGTCTACTCTGACATCTGCTTATAATGATGTATTTGCGATGTCTGAATTTCAAGGAGAATCTATTATGCTCTTTTCTATTCATGAAGTGCAAGACACAGTGTGTGTGTGTGTGTGTGTGTGTGTGTGTGTGTGTGACAGGGACACCGTGAGGCCTAGCACCTCACCTCCCCGGACGCCACCACCACCCGCCACACACACACACACACACACACACACACACACACACAGTAGATCTCCTTCCCTTGGTGAGCCTGACTACCCAATGTAAGTGCTAGAAAAGGATTAAGTTTGGATTAAGTTAGATTAGAATAAGGTCAGGTTAACTTATATTAACGTAGGTTAAAAGTTCACACAAGGTTAACTTGGGTTAGGTTAAGGTATTGTCCATGTACCTTAAAATGTCTAGAATTACTGTACTGTATTAATGTAATGAATATTTATAGGACGAATCAAATAGATATATGTATACATTATCTTTTTATCCATTTATCAGTCGATGATATCCATGAATAAATCATTTATCCATGTATCAGTTTGTGCGTCTGTCTGTCTATATTTACTAGCATCAGGGGCTTCATTTTCCACAATTCCCCTCCCACGTGCACTTGTTCCTCTCCTTTATTTCTCTGTGCTCTGTTTATTTTAATGTGTAAAACGAAGAAACGAGGAATTCTTGTAAGTGTAAATTGCTCCCCTGTATATACTGAGCGGCCCCCTGTCGGCCATAATACGAAACTTATTCGAAGCAGTGTGAAGCGTGAACTCGTTTTCTTTCCCTCCCGTTTCTTCCTCCTCCTCCTCTTTTCCCCTCTTTCCTCCTCCTCCTCCTCTTTTAACTTTCTAAGTATTTTGTTTTTCATTCTCTTTTCACAGTTGTCCTCTCTCTCTTCTCTTCTCCATCCTCACCTGTCATCTCTCTTTAACTCTGCCTTCAGGGTGAGGTCAAAGGTCAGTTTCCCAATATCTGCGTCACAGGTATGTTGTTTAAGAAATGTATATGTCACATAAATGAGTTCTTAATGGTATAATGCGTCACATATGAATGGTTTATTAGACGTGCGTCACACATGAGTCGTGGATATACGAGTATATTGATATACACACACGTCACATATGACTTGTTTATGGCATATGTGTCACATATATGATTTGCTTATGACATATATGCCATATATATAAATGACTTAATTAAGATAGAGAAGTCACATGTATGAGTTCCCTGCTCATACAGGGGAGAGAAACGAATTCTTTTCCTCATTGCGCCCAGTCACTGAAATATGAGTTGGGGTTTCGTATGAGTGTACACGTCCGAGGTGTGTGAGTGGTGTGTATATCACCGCGCACCGCATACCCTCACGGTGGTATGTGGCGCGAGCAGCAAGCAAGGAAGGCGGGTCACCTGCCCGCCTGCCTGCTTGCTTGAAAGGCGCCACACTGTAAAAAAAAAAAAACACTCCGAGTTTTGTGTTTCATTGAGAATTTATGGAACTTCAGCCTCTCTCTCTCTCTCTCTCTCTCTCTCTCTCTCTCTCTCTCTCTCTCCTGGACCGTCAGGCGTTTCGTCTGTTAGTATTTCTGTATTAAAGGTTTTTATATAATGCAAAGGAATAATAGAATTATTATTTTTCTTTTTGTATTCTCCTCATGGCCTTTCGTAACACGTGGAGAGAAGTGCGTCACGCGTGTAGAACGTGACGTCAGAAGTGACGCGTCGTGACGTGGCATTGACGAGGTAGTGACGTGTGTGGGTGACTGGTCTTGACGGCTGACTGTGTGATTTGGGACTCTCACTCCCGTGTGTCAGTCAGCCAGTCACTTGGACTCGCCAGGTTAAGTGAAGGACTGTGACTCGCTCAACTGCTACTTAGATTCAACGAGGATAATTGCCTTGGCACAGTTAACCCTATACACCACAGAATAACATGTGGGTTAACATATTGCCTGCTTACTCAATCTGGTTAACTGATAAACCAGTCAGTAAAAACAAAAAGTGACAGAGCCTCGCGTTACCGAACGAACCATTCGGATAAGAAAATAAACGAAGAGAATCGTCGTTATTATCCTTTTCTTAACCGGCTAATCGGATGTAAAGTAAGGGACAGTTGCCAGTGTTTATATGGAGTGGATTACTCCACTGGTCAGTGAGGATTCATGGCTGGTGAGGATTGTGGTAGAGTGTGTGGTGGTGGTGGTGTGTGGTAGATGGTGGTGTGTGGTAGAGTGTGTGGTGGTGGTGGTGGTGGTGGTGTGGTGGTGGTGTGTGGTGGTGGTGTGTGTGGTAGTGGTAGAGTGTGTGGTGGTGGTGGTGGTGTGTGGTAGAGTGTGTGGTGGTGGTGTGTGGTGGTGGTGGTGTGTGGTGGTGGTGTGTGGTAGTGGTAGAGTGTGTGGTGGTGGTGGTGGTGTGTGGTAGAGTGTGTGGTGGTGGTGTGTGGTGGTGGTGGTGTGTGGTGGTGGTGTGTGGTAGTGGTAGAGTGTGTGGTGGTGGTGGTGGTGTGTGGTAGAGTGTGTGGTGGTGGTGTGTGGTGGTGGTGGTGTGTGGTGGTGGTGTGTGGTAGTGGTAGAGTGTGTGGTGGTGGTGGTGGTGTGTGGTAGAGTGTGTGGTGGTGGTGTGTGGTGGTGGTGGTGTGTGGTGGTGGTGTGTGGTAGTGGTAGAGTGTGTGGTGGTGGTGGTGGTGTGTGGTAGAGTGTGTGGTGGTGGTGTGTGGTGGTGGTGGTGGTGGTGTGTGGTGGTGGTGGTGGTGTGTGGTTGGTGGTGACCACAGTCTGTCTGATGGAGACTGACACGCCTGTGGGAGGCTGATTGAAGCCAACGAGATCAGACGTGATTCACTTTGTAGCAAAACATTTTCTTTTTGATCTCCTTCTCTTCCTCCTCCTCCTCGTCTTACTCCTCCTCCTCCTCCTCCTCCTCCTCCACCTTCTTCTTCTTCTTCTTCTTCTTCTTCTTCTTCTTCTACTTCTTCTTCTTCTTCTCCTCCTCCTCCTCCTCCTCCTCCTCCTCCTCCTCCTCCTCCTCCTCCTCCTTTTATTCCTCTTGAGATTTAAATCACGTTTCGTGGGTAGTTACTGAGGTGAGTCTGGTGGGTTAGTGGGTCAGATGATTTCATGTGGGGGGACAGGGTGTCAGGTGAGTCCATGTGGTGGGTCAGGGGTCAGATGAATCCACGTGGTGAGTCAGGGGTCAGATGAGTTAAGAGTTCCTCATTCATTATCTCATGAGATCGACAGATTTTACGAGTCATTGGAAATATATTTTTAAACGACCACAGATACCACAGTATAAACGTGCGAAGTGTGTTGTAGTTGACCTGATGTGCCAGCATTTAAAGTGGCGCTCCTTACAGGGGTGGGGCGGTGGGGTAGGGTTAGGGGGGGAGGGGAAAAGAACATCAAAGGCGTAACCCGAGATGCTCACGACCTCTGACCCCGGATTTATTAATAAGGAGCGGTACAAGGTCGTTACGAGCGAGGGCATAAAACCAGGTCTTCAAGAGACGATGTGTCGTATCCTAAGGGGCAGCTACGACCCCGTTAAGCACGGCGTTACGACCCTTACGCAGAGTGGTACGACCCCTTGAGCGTGACAGTATGACTCTTGGGTATGTTGACCTAGCCTTCAACCTTAAGGATCAGGTCAAAGGTTAAGACATCATCATAATCATGGGTCGTACCTACCTGCTCAAGAGTCGTATTGTCCTGCTTGATGGTCGTTCCGTCCTGCTCAAAGGTCGTACCGCCCTGTTCAAAGGTCGTACCGTCCTGCTCGAGGATCGTACCGTCGTGCTCGAGGGTCGTACCGTCCTGCTCGAGGGTCGTACCGTCCTGCTCGAGGGTCGCACCGTCCTCTCTCTCTCTCTCTCTCTCTCTCTCTCTCTCTCTCTCTGTGGGTCGCCAGTGTTTATAGAGGAGGTGAGAATCTGCAGCGAGACGTCTCCATAATCTGTACAAAAGCATCGTGTGTCTGGTGGTGGTAGTGGCTGGTGTATTTGTATTACTTGCAGTTTGCTTGACGTGGCTCTGGGAGATCGAGATCTCAATGGAAGACGGGTTGTGGTTGTGGGAGTGAAGCAGAAGACGGGTTGTGGTTTGTGAGTGAAGCAGAAGACGGGTTGTGGCTGTGGGAGTGAAGCAGAAGACGGGTTGTGACTGTGGGAGTGAAGCAGAAGACGGGTTGTGGCTGTGGTTGTGGCAGACGGGCAGAAGACAGGTTGTGGTTGTGGTTGTGGCAGACGGGCAGAAGACGGGATGTGGTTTTGCTGTTTAGCAAAAGACAGGATGTAATTGTGACAGTCGGGATGTGGTTGTGAGAGTCGAACCCAAGACCCGAAACCTGGTAGAAACTCTCAAAAGTCTCACAGAATCCGAACCCCAGACCCGAAACCCGACACAAACCCTGGAAGGTCTCACGGAACCCGAACCCCAGACTCGAAACCCGACACAAACCCTGGGAAGTCTTACGGAACCCGAACCCCAGACCCGAAACCCGACACAAACCTTGGAAAGTCTCACGGAACCCGAACCCCAGACTCGAAACCCGACATATCACAAAAAGGACATCATGGAAGGTCAGGAGAAGCACTCATGACCAGTGTGACACACGTAATCATGAGTCTGGCAACCCTGCTTGAAGGAGCATATGCAGACATGCGGGCCGCCACGCCCAACAGTTGAAGCGATCTGGGGGTGAGACCCGTGTGCAAGGGCTGAAGATTGACCCCCCCCCCCCGACGCTTCACTGTGGAAGCTTTAGCGTAGAAGTTCACTACTAAGCTTTATTGCAGGAGCTCAGTAGAAGCTATTAGTGTAAAAGCTTGGTAGTAAGCTTTGACATGGAATTTTATCCGTAAGCTTTAGTTTTAGAGCTCAGTGGAAAGTTTGGGTTTCAAAGCTTAGTAGTAAGCTTTAACGTGCGGAAACTCAGTATAGTGAGCAAAGCTTCCTGTATGACGTATGAAGAAGCTTAACTATCATAACAACCATTTGAAAGTAAGCTTTACCTCGGCGATGCATACTGAAGTTGCTTGCCAATGTTGAAGTAAGCTGTATTGCTGTAGAACACGTAATATCGTCGCAGGACACGTCACATCGTTGCAGGACACGTCACATCGTCGCAGGACACGTCACATCGCCGCAGGACACGTCACATCGCCTCAGGACACGTCACATCTTCGCAGGACACGTCACGTCGCCGCAGGACACGTCACGTCGCCGCAGGACACGTCACGTCGTCGCAGGACACGTCACGTCGCCGCAGGACACGTCACGTCGTCGCAGGACAGCCAGCATGATACAGCTCCCAGGAGAAGATAATGTGCGGGAAAGTCAATAGCGATATGAGGAATAGCGCTGGGCTGCCTCCACTCTCACTGCTGCTGAGGGAGAGGAAAGAGACTAGAGAGAGAGAGAGAGAGAGAGAGAGAGAGAGAGAGAGAGAGAGAGAGAGAGAGAGAGCCGCTCTCGCTGCAGAGGGAGCGGGAAAGAGACTGTGAGAGGAGAGCAGCCGCTCTCTCACTGCAGAGGGAGAGAGTAAACAGAGGAGAAGATAACAAAAGAAGAGAAAGAAGGAACACTCACTACCTTATGTTCCTTGAGTCGTCCAGGTAACAGTCAGGTAACCTCTTAACCTCTGGAGGGATGGCTGGTGTTCTCTGGAGCAATTCAGGTAACAGTGAGCCGCTTGGAAGGAACCTTAGTACTCCCTGGAGCAAATCAAGGAACAGGGAGGCTGCTGGAAAAGGCACTTTAGTGCTCCCAGGAGCAGGGTCGAGTAAAACAGTGAGTTCCTGTAAGGAACACTGGTGCTCCGTGCCCTCGTAGGCAGGAGGATAAAAGAGAATATTACGAACATAAATCGAGGTTTGTTTACCATCCTCGTCGCCCCCCCCCCTTCCCTTCCCTTGCTGATGCTGCACCATAAGCACCACAGCTGGTGTGGGCCACACTGCTGTTTCAGCTGCTGCATAGCGCCAGTGCCGCTGGTGTGGCCATACAGCCGCTGGTGCTGTGTAAGGAGGAGGAGGAGGAGGAGGAGGATAATGGCCCCGTGTGATGATCATGATTCAACTCTGTGAGGTGATGATTAGGATGATGATATTGCTCGCTCCTGCTGTGGCGAGGTGATGGCTCCTGCTCGCTCCTGCTGTGGCGAGGTGATGGCCCCTGCTCGCTCCTGCTGTGGCGAGGTGATGGCTCCTGCTCGCTCCTGCTGTGGCGAGGTGATGGCCCCTGCTCGCTCCTGCTGTGGCGAGGTGATGGCCCCTGCTCGCTCCTGCTGTGGCGAGGCGATTGCTCGCTCCTGCTATGGCAAGGTGATGGCTCCTGCTCGCTCCTGCTGTGGCGAGGTGATGGCTCCTGCTCGCTGCTGCTGTGGCGAGTGACGTCACCTGTGGCACAGTTTTCCTCAAGATCCTCCTGTCACAACCCTGCCTGGGAAGGATCTCTCAAGGGCTGGCTGGCTGGCTGGCTGGTATGCGGTGAAGGAGCACGTCTGCACATCCTCCTGTCTCTCCCCTCCTGCCTTCTCTCTCTCTCTCTCTCTCTCTCTCTCTCTCTCTCTCTCTCTCTCTCTCTCTCTCTCTCTCTCTCTCTCTCTCTCTCTCGTGCACACGTCGTGAGGGTGGGAAACTGTCGAAAGTATGGGGGGGGAAATAAGTGTGTATTCGCTCGATGGGTCTTGCCTGGTGTCTTGTGTTTCGAAGGAACGTGTGAGGATGATAGACCTGGTCGAGGAGCGACGTGGTGACGGGAGGGACTCGTGAAGGATACCAGGGAATAGAGAGAGAGAGAGAGAGAGAGAGAGAGAGAGAGAGAGAGAGAGAGAGAGAGAGAGAGAGGAGTCCTTAGTGAGAACAGCGGGTCATTTAAATCCTGGTTACCCAGAGGAAAAAAAGAATTAAGAAGAGGAAGAAAGAAGAGCCCTTAGAAGAATGCGAAACTCGTGAGGAAATAGAAGCTCAGACTCGTATCTGTGTCTGAAGGAGGCGGAGGAATGTTAAGGAGAGGAGAAGGATCCCTTTTAAGGGCATGGGAGAGTGGCGCAGAGGCTGAATCCTTAAAAAGTAGACGAGCAACCCTTAAGAGAGGGAATAGCCTTAAAGAAGAAGAGAGGATTGAACAAGACAGCTGAATACCTAACAGGTGTTGGTGTCTTTAAAGAGGAATCTAGTCTTAAAGGGAGAGAAAGAGAGGTGATTCCCCTAGCCAGGGATAGGGTCACCATTAATAGGGATAGGGAGGGAGGAAGATGATCCTCAGTGAGGATAAGTAACCCACGAAGGATAGGCCCCTAAAGAGGAAGAGGAGGAGGAGGCCATCAAGAGGGAGGAGAGGCATGTGAAGAGGAGCGAAGAACCTGAAGGAGGAGGAGGAGAGGAGACCCTCCGTCAGGAGGAACATAGTGACCCTAAAGACTTAAGACTTTTGTGGCGATTAAGAGGAAGTGCGCCCGTCCTGGGTTGGGGGGAGGGGGGTAGGGGGACATTTAAAGGTGGTTTAGAGGAGGAGGGAGAAGGGGTGGTAATAGCGGAAGGGAGGTATAATGAGAAGGAGGGAGTTCTCAAGATGGAGGGAGGAGGAGAGGTGGGGAGAGGGAGCCTGAGGGTGACGCAGGATGGTCATAAAGATGGAGGGAGGATGGAACCTGAAGTTAATTATCATAATCTTTATCTCGTCCACTACAACGCAGCCCCGGGCGGTAGTATTATAACCCCAGGATGAACAAGGATAGCCTCGTGTTCCGTGAGCTTGTTTTTATCATTATATTCCCCACAGCAGTGGCTCAGAGTAATTCGGTTGAACTTCTCCCTAAGTTTAATGAGACCTTAGAACTTAATTAAGGTGGTCTGTATCCCTCCCACCTCCCCAGTCATGCCGGGGGAAGATTTTTAATGGTGTTTCAGATGAAGCGAGAAGACCAGATTTACCAGACGTGTCGCCACCGACTCACACGGATAAAGTGTGTGAGTAAACCTAAAGGCATTATACATAGATTACGTCTTCTACTTTTTCTCTCTTCCTTTTTTTTTTTTTTTTAAGTCGCGGACTCCAGTCCAGACTGCTGGAAGCCAGGCCGTCCGTGAGACGTAATCAGGAGCTGAAGATATTGTAAGAGTTCACAAGCCGGGTTGGTATCGACATGAGTTGGTCCAGTCGAGTATGCCGAAGACGACCCCCCCCCCCCCCACCCGCTTATATGACATACCACCAGTTAATCAGGACAGAAGTGAAATCTCTCCTTTTGGAAAAGTGAACTGAATATCTTTTACTTCGCTGATGTGTATGAAGACGGTGTGTGTGTGTGTGTGTGTCTCCCCCTGATGCTTTCAAGTGATGTCGTACCGTCGTACTCAAGGGTCGTACCGTCGTACCCAACGGTCGTACCTTGGTGCTGATGGATCGTATGTCGACGTGTTCGAGAAGGTCTTCACTGTCGTGCATGTGAGGAGTACGTATGTCGTTCTCTATGGTTTCGTAATATAGAAAATGGAAGGATCTCGTATATCGCCATATACCCCAGAGATTACTTGATGGTCACTACTCATCATATCTCAGGGTATATCCTCAATTGCGCCCCCTGTTCCCCCAGAGAAAGATTGAGAGTACGACAAATCACCCTCACATTTTTTTTTCTTCTTTTCAGCAGAATTCCAAATTAATTTCAATTGCATACGATCATTATTCAGTAAAACTCAACAATGCCTCAAGCTTCTCATATTACGTGACATACGTCCATCTGATTGACCGTTTTCATAAATGAATAAATGAGTGAATAGTGATATGAAAGAAATGAATGACGTTACCTCTGCCTTCATGACTCAAAGGTGTAAAGTTAACAATGGTTTGACCAAATCCCACGTAAGGTCTATTATGAAAGAAGGCATTGATCTTAAAGTCATTAGCAGTACAATCAGGTCGAGACTTGGGGAGTATTTAACTCTATAGACATCATTAGGTTACATATATTTGTTTCTGATACGATTATTAAGTTATATGTAATGTCTAACTCCCTTGCCTCCATCCAAGCCTATGGATATAGTATTGTTAGAGTACCACGTAATTGAATGTCTGTTATTCGTATGCCTTCTCATGTGGCGTAATGAAGTGTCACATATAATTAGTAACATTACACTCTCATCCATCTGGCAGTGTGGTAGCCTAATGCGTCAGGCTGCCATACATCTGGTAGCCAGCAACCCAACGCGAGAGATTAACTTCATCCCTCCATACATCATGCCAGTGTTACGTAGTGGTGAGTCCGGTAGTCCTCGTAATTCAGAGCCACACAGTCGTGCATCATGCAGAGTCCACCCACCCCCCCCACAAACACACAAGCGCAGCAACAACCCCCCTCTCTCTCTCATCGCATGAATTGTCAGTCTTACGAGGCATCGAACATTAACGGCTACGAACGCTGGAGCCGCGAAGCATCATGCACTTGGCAGTCAGCCAGCTCTCCCCTCACTCATACATCATATATATATATATATATATATATATATATATATATATACGAATATTTGCTGTTCTTATCCTATCATCACACGCCCTCACTGCATTAAAAAAAAAGATACAAGCATCGTACATCCGTCATAACTACGAGACTAGAGTAATCGCTGTACATCTGGCGGCCGAGCGAGCGAGCGCGCGTTCGAGCTGCAGGGGTGAGGAGGGAGGGCCCTCCCTCCCTCCCTCCCTCCCTCCCTCCCGCTTGCAGAGGACGCTCCGCAGATCCTTAGCTTTGATATGGTTATTTTCATCTCACTTGCACTTCCTCTCCTAACTTTCTCCACACACACACACATGACTGTGTCTCGCGTCGCTTTGTCGTCATCTGGAACATCTTGTTTTAGATAATGGTGGCAAGACGGTGTGAGAGACAACAAAGGCACGGCAGGGGGGGGGGGGTGTTTGACTGTTGACGTTGTGTATTTTGGTTTCGACGGTGTGTGTGTGTGTGTGTGTGTGTGTGTGTGTGTGTGTGTGTGTGTGTAAATACGCTTGGCAGCGGGTGGGGGAGCCAGATGTAAGATGATGTCACGCGAGCACGTGCCGGCTGTGTGTGTTGGTATGTGTGTGTGTGTGTGTGTGTGTGTGTATGTGTGATTGGGTAGAGATAGGTTAAGTGCTTCTTGGCTTTCTGGACCAGAGGCGCCTCTCCTTATGATAAACTATCGATTATTTCTTATAGAGTACTTAGTGTTATATATAGTCAGAGTCAAAGATTGAGGAAAGGGGAAGAATATATGAAAATATCCACATTATCTGGCGGTAAATATTGATTATTGTTAAATAATCTGAATTCAAGGGAAAAACCATATATATATATATATATATATATATATATATATATATATATATATATATATATATATATATATATATATATATATATATATTTCTATGAGTCCACGGGGAAATGAAACACGATAAGTTCCCAAGTGCACTTTCGTGTAGTGATCACATTATCAGGGGAAATACAGGAAAGAAATATAAGCCAGTTGATATACTGCGAAGAGAAATGAAGTCTTGGCTCTTGGTTGAGACAGACGTGGCAAATATACCTAGACAAAGACCGGGGACCAGTGCGACACAGACGGGGCTCAGTGAGTCATGAAGACGTGGACACAGAATAACGTTGTATCATGGCGTCATAACCTTCCGGGTGGCAGAGAGAGAGAGAGAGAGAGAGAGAGAGAGAGAGAGAGAGAGAGAGAGAGAGAGAGAGAGAGGATCGCAACAGTCACGAAGATCATTCTTGCACTTCAAACATTACGTGGTTGTTGAAGTTATGATTTACAAAACCTATGTTGAAAATGATGTACTTATTTTTTTTTTTACCTTACTTTTTTTACCTTACATGGCATTTGGTTGTCTGAACGACCAAAAATACGTCTATGTTTAGTTTATGTTTTTCCTGGCTCACTCACTCTCTCTCTTCTGTAGGTATTGCTTCTGGTTCTCCTCCCTAGTGGTAGCTGTCCGCGAGCCTGTGCCATTACCTCGGTCATACGGAGAGGGTCCTCAAGTGTCATGGGGCCAGTGGCAACTCCAGGGGGACGGGTCGTTGTGACATCTGTTTCATTCCTTACACAGCTAAACTATAGAACTCGATACCTTTAGCTTTTTATTGTAACATAAATCTCCATTACAAGTTTATGAGGGTAATAGTGGTCAGTAATGCCTGGCTGTGTGTTAGGTTCCCAACCATCCATTGCTCTTAACTATGGTTCATCTGTTGTAGAATTTAGTATATCTGAAACTCCGTCACCAGATCTCCCTATGCTTTCTATACTAAGGTAACCTTTTGAGGTATGACATGGTCAGGTCTGTCATGTGAGGTGACATAGCAGCAGTACATATAGATGAAGTTCTATATATTATATGTCAGTCAGGTATATTCAGGTGTATTTGTGTATATTCATCATCTCGTCAGTGATACCAATATTAATCCAGCAGGTTCGATGAACATCTGGTGTCACATGTGTAAAGGCATATATTTTGCACAGTACAAACACGTCTTTCCCCATGTATACACTCCCTGAATGCTCGTACACACATGACTACGTTTGACGCAGCAGTCATGTGATGATACTTATGTAAAATGTTGTAAGTAAAATTAGAAGTACTATTTGTAGAACCTCGTGTAAGCTGGGTGGTTTAAGTGATTTGATATAAAAAAAAAGGAAAGGTAAGGTTTTATTGAGGTTTGAATGAGCAACGTTGAGGAAAAGGAGAGGAATGAGTGACAGGCTGTATGTGGTGCCAGATGGGTGGCACTCTTCAGTTAGGTTCATGACTTCTTCTACCTCCTGTTCATCTCCTTCTTCCTCCTCCTCCTCTTCCTCCTCCTCCCTGTCCTTCTCTGTAATACTGCAATATATCTTTCCCTTCGTGGCGCCTTAATTCTCCTCCTCCCCTCTCCTTGTCTCCTCTCTCACGCACCGTATTTTCCCATACTGGCCACTATTCCCTCTCTTTGGTTCACCTTTGCTCGACCCGTCGACTCTCTCTCTCTCTCTCTCTCTCTCTCTCTCTCTCTCTCTCTCTCTCTCTCTCTCTCTCTCTCTCTCTCTCTCACTGAGTGGGTTACCTCACCAGAGGTGGGGTGGTTGTCTCCTCCCCTATCCCCTTCCCAAGTGGTGCTCTCGCACAGCCTTGTTCCTCCCAGTTCCTCCAGACCATCCCCCGCCCCACGTCTGCCCTCCTCCTCCCCCCTCATCTGTTCCCCCCTGTGTTATGAATTTGTGATGGTCTGCACCTGGTGTACTGACGTCTGGAGGTACTGGCTTCCACCTGGCGTACTGGGATGGGGCGATTACTTTGGAAAGTCTTGTTGGTTACACTTGGGTGGGGAAGCTACCATGGAGGCTTCCAGTGGGTGTACTGGGTGGGGGAGGCTATTTTGCAAGTCTCTAGTGGGTGTACTGAGGTGATGAGGTTATTTTTGAGGTCTCCACACTGGGTGTACTGGCATGAAGGGGCTTGACAGGGAGGCCTCCGTTGGGTGTACTGGGGTAGGAAGGTTATTAACATTTACTTTTTCCCATTTGTCTCCAGTCTCTACCCTCCCAGTTCCCTCCCACACACCAGTCCTCCCTCCCTGCTGATAAGATCTTCCCTCCCACTCACACTCATCCTTCTATATAGATGTCTTGCGCAGACATACCGCGTTCATTGATCCCTGTCTATATTGCACATGGCTCTTGTATTTCGTCGTCGTAGAAATAAACATATATATAATCATCATTTATGAATATCATTTACTCGAGCTCTAGTTTACAAACTTTTCCCTACCCTTACAAAAAGTTTGCCTGCAGTTAACCAAGAGATAACCGAGAACCTTACATAAGTTTGGTCTCTTACAAAGATACTCCAGAGAGTTTACGTCAAAGTTTACCGTGGAATTCCGTTCAATGGATTTCTGGTATTGACACAGTCTTGTGACATGAATAAAATTTGGGTTGGAGTCGATCTGTCAACATCGGTGGCTCCTCTCTCTCTCTCTCTCTCTCTCTCTCTCTCTCTCTCTCTCTCTCTCTCTCTCTCTCTCTCTCTCTCTCTCTCTCTCTCTCTCTCTCGCGTTGGCTTCTCGGGAGCCTCATGTAGCAGTAGACACCTGGCGGGGAAGATATATGGGTCCCATAGGAAGGACAGATAACAGAAGACCTGGTAGTCTGTGACCAGGTCATCTGCTGGAGGACAGTAACAGAAGACCTGGTAGTCTGTGACCAGGTCATCTGCTGGAGGACAGTAACAGAAGACGTGATGGTCTGTGACCAGGTTATCTGCTGGAGGACAGTACATAGTAAAAAGAGACGACAGAGGACCTGATGGTCGAGGACGAGACTGTGCTGGTGGGTAGTAGTAGTAGTAGTACTTGCGTTCCCTGACCTGAGGAGATAGAGGCTGGAGAGGAAAGCGGAGGGCTTACATCAAACATACGTTACGATCCAAATTAGCTGAAGTAACCAAGATGAATATTCCAGCAAGAGTGGTTAGGATCCGCACTCCTCACCCT
The DNA here is from genome assembly GCF_036320965.1 of Panulirus ornatus. NCBI lineage: Eukaryota > Metazoa > Arthropoda > Malacostraca > Decapoda > Palinuridae > Panulirus > Panulirus ornatus. The sequence continues at coordinate 24,723,975 of NC_092271.1, read as the reverse complement.
CCTCTTAAACCCTGCTTGACCTAGATGAGGAGGATTTATGAGGACCTGGAACGCTGCCCAGGGTCTGGAAAGCGGTGCAGGATAAGTTCTTCACGTACATGGCCCAAGGTCTGGAAAGGTTAAGGTGAGATCTTAACGGGTCTGGTCCAAGGTATACAAAGGTTATGATTTGGTCTTGACGTATCTGGCCCAAGATTTGGAAAGGTTACGATGAGATCTTTGCGAATCTGGTCCTGGAAAGGTTAGGTTAAGTTCCTGTCAGATCTGGTTCAAGGCCTGGAATGGTTAGGGTAAGCCCCTGAGGGATGTGATCCAAGGCCTGGAAAAGTTAGGTTAAGTTCCTGAGAGCTCTGGTCTAAGACCAGGAAAGGATAAGATGAGGTCTAAACTGTGTTCCAGAAGGACCTAGCAGTAGTGTAGAGATTCATGGTCGTGATCTACAAGGTTGTTGTGGCCAGGGTTTAGAAATGTTTGATTGACGCCAGGCAGGGTCTGCATGACGCCAGGCAGGGTCTGCATGACACCTGGAAAAAATGAAGATAAGAACGCAGTCGACACTTAGGCAGATCCTTCCTTAGTTTGGAACTTGTGTTACACAGAAAACCACGACCAAAGTCTGAGAGAATCAAGCCAAGAAATCGTAAGATGAACATGGAAGGACTTGGCTGAATTCCAGAAGAATTTGGCACAGGGTCTGGAAAGATATACCCAGTGCTTGGAAAGACTTCTCTGAGATATGTTTTAGGACTTGCGTAAGGCATTGAAGATTTGGCTCGGGGTCTGGAAGAATTTGGCACGGGTCTGGAAGGATCTGCCGTCTGCGGTGCCAAGCCTGCCTGAGGCATGGAAGGGGCAGGCCGGGATCTGGAAGTATCTGGAACGGGTACGGAAGGACCATCCCGATGTATAGCAGGACCCTGCTAGAGGCGTGGAAAGGTCAGACTGTAGCCTGGAACGATCTAGGCCGAGGTGTGGAGGAATCCAGCCATGGGTCTGGAAAGGTTATACCCGAGGCATGGAGGAATCAAGCGCAGGTGTGGAGAACTCCGTCTTAAGTCCAGGGGAGGTAGAGGAAGGTGAGGGCCAGACACGGCTGTGGGTGAACTACCGGCCGTGTCTGCCTCCACCACCAACAACACTTCATCAAGTTATTCCGCGTTGGTTGCCGCCTCCTGTACCTCGCTGCTCCCCCGCCCCTCGCATCTCGTGTTGTGACGTATTGCTCACACACACACACTTCCAGCGGTCTGTCAGCCGCACTCTGCACTGCAGTCTTTACTGCTGTACTTCGTTGCTTATGCAACATACACGAAGCGGATTTCATAACTGTTCTCGAAGCGTATTTTCTGTGATGATTCATTAGAGTTATTCGTCCACTCTGTAGTTAGTTTGTAAACATATTTACGTCTTTCCGGTCGTGTATGTAGGTCTGGGAATCGTTGTGGTGTTTGTTGTGTCTTATTTAGACACACTTATCAAAAAATGTAGATATGTTTTTTTCGAGGTATTTCGTGCCACGGAGGTGGGTACTGTCCTCCCTCAGCCTCGTGCAGCTCCTGCCCAGGTATACAGGACTTCGGTGTACGTACGTACAACGCTGTACCACGAGTACTCCCCGTCAGCGCCACCCGCCGCTGGAGGTGGGCCATGTTGGGCGAGGGAGGTCTTGCCTGAGGTGGGCGGTGGCGGCGGTGGTGATCGTGGCCATAGCTCCTGTCTCCCGTTGAGGCGATGATCTTAGGGATGATGGCCAGGTCGAGACGTTCCCAAAGGAGGGTCAGGAAGGACGACTGTGTTCGTGGCTCTTAGAGAGAGAGAGGGCGCATGATGTAGAAAGAACTACAGCAGATCATCATACACGATGGCCACAATTAGTCTCATTATAGATCTCACAAAGGCAGTTCTATCTTGTCACATAGTTCCTCCAGAGAGAAGAGAACACTCTCCCCCTCTCTCTCTCTCTCTCTCTGGTTGGATACAATGCCTCATATATATTTCATACAGGCTCCTTGAAGGAGAACATTACTGGCGGAGCAGCAACATATTTACGCTGGGTGCCAGTGGGAGGATGTTTGTTTTTTTTTATTGTACCATTTTCGTCGAGGGTGGACTGAGTTATTTCACCCTTCAGTCTACCTGGACCTCGACGTTACTCTCGGCGATCGAGGCTGTGCTGGTGGGAGGACTTTCTTCTGCTCTTCTTCTTCTCGTGTCTGCTGCCGCACTGGCCACCTCCACAGTCCGCACAACACACTGAATGGAGTGTTAAGTGTCGAAGGAGATGGTTAGATCACACTACACACACACACACACACACACACACACACACACACACACACACACACACACACACACTGTTTCCCGTCGAAGTTTTAGCAGCCAGGGATGAGACAGTCTTGGGCGTACTTGGTTTTAATGTGAGAGTGGGTTAATCAGAGTCAGTTTGGTGAGGAATGATTTTACGACAGTCTTTTAAAATAAAAGCTGATCTTGCCACCCACAAGACCACAGGAGCTTATGGTTTGGAACCATACATCGTGGAGACTCACCTGAAGTGAATATATAAATGTGTACGTATGTGTATGTGTGTTTATTACATAAAGACTTCAAGGGTCGTATGAATATATGAATATGTCTTCCTCTCTCTGGTAACCGGTGAGGGTTGCTCGTGTACATCCCCTTCAGGTCAGTCTTAAGAGCAGGCCCGTGTGGTGAGCGATGGAGCTATAGAGAAGGCCCGTGTGCTGAGCGATGGAGCCAAACACCTCCATCGCTCCCTCCCTCCCTCTTTCTAGTGAAGCACACCTGGGCTGCCTCGTGACTCCTGCTGGTGTGGTAGGGGGAAGCCCGGGCAAGATAGATAGAGGTGAGGATAGATGGAAGAGGCATATTGCCCCTCACTGTGATGGATGGTTAGGGAGACAGACGAGCCGGACTGGGAGGAAGATTGAAAAACCCGAGAGTTGTAGAGGACGGTGGATGGTCACGTAACAAGTAATAGTGAGTGAGTGCCTCAGTATACATATATATATATATATATATATATATATATATATATATATATATATATATATATATATATATATATATATATATATATATATCCTGAATGGAGCATAAAAAGAACATGAAACATACAGGAGGGGCCTTGATATTCTGGACGTAATCACATACTGGACTTTGCCTCCACGACAGAAATAGCTGTGTGTCGGTCTTGTGTGACGGCCAGACTCTGGTCAGACGTTGTGTTGGTGTTACGACTGTGAGGCGCTACCTCGGCGTTACGTTGAGACCTTCCCTCCTACCTCCTCAACCCCAGCCTGTACTACAAGGGTTAGTATTCGATTATCTTACGCGAAAGGGGTCTCATGTGCATCCTGTCTTAAACACATAGACTAGTGTTTGTTCAGACAGAGACGAGAGGGAGGAGACCACACACACACACACAACACACACACACACACACACACCGCGAACAGTTCGTGGAAAGATTCAGGGATGACACAGCCGGAGACCATTATGTGGAATCAAGGGAGAAACTTGTTCGAAAAATTATGAAGAGTCCTCTCGTATGAGTATTAGTTGATGACTGGACTAAACTAAGTTATGAGATGGTGAATGTGGACAGCTCACACAACTTTGGAGAGTCTGTGTTGGTGGGAGAGAAAGTTCAAGAGATGGGGAACCCACGAGTGCAGGTAGAACTTTTTCCCCCAGTACTATATAGGCAGGTAAAACATGAAGGTAAATATACATATTCACAAACCATTTCTTTTTTCTTTTCTTTTTTGGCCGTGGTCGCTCGCCTCAAGGGGTGAGACCCACGAAATATACACAGTACTAAAACTCTTGGTCTATATAAAACAGCAGCTCCATATTTCTTGGCTGAGCTGCTGGGTGGTAGCTGTGGCTGGAGGATATTTTGTGGTGACCCCTGAGGCAAGGGGATGTTGTGTGGTGATCCCCCTGAGGCAAGGGGATGTTGTGTGGTGATCCCCCTGAGGCAAGGGGATGTTGTGTGGTGATCCCCCTGAGGCAAGGGGAAGTTGTGTGGTGATCCCCCTGAGGCAGAGGGAAGTTGTGTGGTGATCCCCCTGAGGCAAGGGGAAGTTGTGTGGTGATCCCCCTGGGGCAAGTGGGGTTTGTGTGGTGATGGAAGCCGAGTTTCCCCCTGTGCGTGTTTCTCTGTATGACCGCAGAAACCACCCCGTGTCACCTCACCTGTGGTGTTGAGATGACAGTGACCTGGCCGTCTAGTCCCACACGAAATGATCTTGATTGGCTGTCATCCTTTGTCGTCCTGAGACGAGAGTGGGGTGCCAAGGAGGGGAAAATAAAGTGAGGGATGGTGGTAGGGTAGGCCGTGTGAAGAATGGTGATGGAAAGAGAAATATGATGGCGGTGGTGGTGGTGGTGGTGGTGAGGTCCTCTCCAACAGTTGAGGTAAACTCGAGGCCTAGATCTTCTCCAACACACCTGCTTTTCCTCCTCCTCCTCCTCCTCCTCCATCTTTATCATCTCCTCTTGTTCCATCTTCCTATTCAACATCCATCCACCACCCCCTCTCTTTCCCTCTCGCCCTTCTCTCTCCATCATTCGCGATGTATATCACTCGCATCTCCTCTCTCTCTCTCTCTCTCTCTCTCTCTCTCTCTCTCTCTCTCTCTCTCTCTCTCTCTCTCTCTCTCTCTCTCTCTCTCTCTCTCTCTCCCTCCCCTGCTGCTGCTGGTCGCTGCACGAATGGCTCCTGGCGACTCACACACATCCTTGTGGCCTAATGGAAGCTGCCGGTAGGAGGGTGTGGACTTACATCAGTCACCAGCCCACAGCCCTGCCTCGCCCCTCTCACCCGGTACCCACGCACCAACCACTCTCACTCACTCTCACTCTCGCCTTAAATCCCTCATGAAACGCCCGGGGACGACAGCACCTTAGGTCAGGTTAGGGAAACCCTTAACTTAGGGTAAGTTAGGAGGGGTCAGAGGTTAGTTTAAGGAGGAGGTGGTGGGTTTTCCTGAGGTTACTCTAGGTTAGGTTGGACAAATTTTAGGTCAGGTTAGATTTAGGGGGAAAAAAGTATATGCTAGGTTAGAAAAAAAAAATCTCTGAGGTTAGATAAGGATAGGAAAACCTTTAGGTTAGGTTTTGTAAAAGCTGAGGTTAGGATAGGAAACCTAAAGGTCAGATTGAGTTAGACAAACCCTTAAGTTTAGGATAGTTAAAGATAGGTAACCTTACGGTTAGGTTAGGTTAGGTTAGGTTAGGCCTCTACTGAACAGTTAAGGTAAAGAGTTCGTAATCAGAAGGCTCGTTCCCTTGACCCACACGGAACAATGATGTTTACCAGTTGAACGTGAAATTATCAGCGACCAACTGCGACACTTGATGTAACATCCAACACAGACTCGCAAAAACGTCTTTTATGAATAAGACTCATCCACATTTTGGCACCATCTTCGTATCGTATGAAGCTGTGGTTTTCATGATTTGTGATCATGTCGGACGAAAAGACAAGACCAGAGGTCCAAGTACAATGCCCTGCGGTACGATGGAGGCAAGACACGGGTGGGGTGGAGTAGAGAACTGATTTGCATAAGTAAGAAAAGGTGTGAAGATCCAGTGGTGCCTGGAACAATGCAGTTGACTTTCTGCAAGCAGGAGAGAGAGAGAGAGAGAGAGAGAGAGAGAGAGAGAGAGAGAGAGAGAGAGATGTAAACACCCCAGTGAAAGCACTGCAGTATGTATGTATGGAGGTGTCTCCACACACACACACACACACACACACACACACACACACACACACACACACACACACACACACACGATAATAGTATGTTTGGTAGCTGCTGTTGTTATCATTAAGTTTGTCAAGTGAAGCTTTCCTGTGTGTGTGTGTGTGTGTGTGTGTGTGTGTGTGTGTGTGTGTGTGTGTGTGTCTTTCCGGTGGTGGGTGGGTCTCGCACACCTCTATGGGACGTAGGGAAACCTCCTCGTGAATCATTTGACTACATATCTGGTATGCATGGCCAGGTTTCGTATATTCATGCATGGGTGTGAGAAAACTTCGTCTCCACTTCCTACAAGCACTAAATTCATCTCGAATCTTTATCAGTTGTCCCGACACATCTCAGTAGAATATTCATATACATATCTACTCCTCATGTATACCTTGCATATTCAGTTTCAGCGAGGAATGAATTCTCCATCGTCATCTGAACTTCCTCTGAAGTTCAGGAGAGCTTGCGTCCCTAGTGTTCGTGAAGTGTTTCGTGAACTTTGCTTCGGTGAAGTTTGGACCAGTGGCCTCGGGTCTGTCGTGGTGATGTCAGACAACTTCACACTGGCTTGGAGGCCACTTGTCTTCGCCCCCTCTAGCACGCTCCTTAACTGCACTCCGCGTCAGGGGATCCAATATCCCCCCCCCCCCCACACACACACATATATATATATATATATATATATATATATATATATATATATATATATATATACATATATATATATGGACTCACCTCCCACCTAGGAACCACTCCTTCGTCACCCTCACGACACACCCCTCTCTTGATTCTTGGAACCCCTCCTTTCCACTGTAGGACTCACGCCTCTACACCCCCAGGAGCTCTGCCGTCTCACCCTAAGGAACCACTTCCTCTCACATCCTTCAGGCATCATCACGCATCCCCTCCGTCAGGAGCCTCAGAGTTTTAAGCTTCTCTTTGGACGATCGCCAGCGACTACTGTCGTGTCCTCTGAGGCCATTCATTCCCAGAAGTACAACACCCATTCTACCCTTCCATTTTACGAGAGCGCCTGCATGTAACCTAGGCTACGACGTGTCGCATCTCCAGTAAGCTTCGCGGTGTCGCTCTGGACGATAAAGTAAGCCGGAGGGAACACGTCAGCACCATCGTCAGGCCCTCCAGCTGTCGCCTCCACGTCCTCCATAGACTTGAGACACTTAAAGACTCCCAGCGTCTAAACTCGAGGACATCTACACAACTTTCATTCCTCCCCATCTCACCTGTGCTTCTCCCTCGCCTGACCTTCCTCCCTATCTACCGCATCAGTTTGGTCTGATTTACTTACCGTTCTTTAGGGGTTAACACATTTATGTACCGAGAACTGTAGAGATGTTCTAGATATTTGTGGATAATGACAAACAGTTGGCAGGACTTGTTTCCACCCGCTCTGCCTTATCTCGTACATATATATCTGTCAGTCGCTCTGTCTCTTCCTCGCACATAGCCGTCAAAATAAAGTCAGGAATTGACGTTGATTTGACGTGTGTGTGTGTGTGTGTGTGTGTGTGTGTGTGTGAGAGAGAGAGAGAGAGAGAGAGGTTCCTCATTTCCCTGGCGTCCATAAAGGGTTTTCACTCCTGACGTACAGTTTTATTAACAATCTCTGAATTCCAAACACTGCCGGCGGTCCTATTGCCTCGCTCTTCTGTTTGACGGAACCAGTCGATCCATCACTTCAAAATGATGTTTATCAGTTCCGCTGTGTTGTTCGTCTGCAGGAGTCAGACCTCCGAGAACACAACGGTGCCATATTCTACGGAGGCTCAAAGACCGTACCGTCTTCGATAAGTAACGCACCGGCTGCGCAAGTGCGCCAGCGCTTCAGCGGCTGTCAGGTGTCGCCCCTTTGACCCAGGTGGCTTTCAGTCCACAAACATACAATCCCTCGATCTCACACACATACCACTTGACAACAGATAAGACAAGACGCGTTCTTCACAGCCCAAGTAGGTTTTCTTGTGATGAGCGCTACGCTACCTTATAGCCACATCTCGTCGTTAAGCATTCGTAAGTAAGTACGCGTCTCTCTACGTACTCGTAAGTACCCTCCCTCCCCACTGACTGCATCAGATAAGACCTTACTGTCTCCTCTCACAGAGGGATCTTCCACATCTAGAGCCATGGGTGTGTATTGTACTCTGCCCACCAGCTGGTAACACTGTAACGCGTCTGGGGTACGTAACAGTAACCTTTACGTCGGTGTCGCTACAGAGGACCCTCCTGGTTCTGAATACCACCTCATTGTACAGCCATTGGCGACGGTGTCACGAGTGATGCGTGTTTTAGTGGTTGGTTGGATGACCACCTGACTGGCCGATTGGTCGACTGGTTGGCTAGCTGGCTGGCTAGTTGATTGGCTGGATGATTAGCTGGTCGAATGGTCGACGGGCTGGCCGATGGGTTAACGAGCTGGCTGGATAATCTAGGGAACATAAGATAATCTTGTTAGTGCAGGTTGTGCAGGGAGTGTAGGCCGAGTGTGCCACCATCAACATTGTTTTGATGAAGGAAAGATAACAGAATCCGTGTGACTGCTGTGTTCAGGACTATACTATACGATACACGTGTCTGACGAACTGGTGTTGTATGTATGTATATCTCTAAGACTCTATTCACAGCTCTGAATGTACATATTGAGCGTACATATGACGAACATGTGAAAGTTTCAAGAGTTCTAAGAACTCTTTTTATGTAATCTCATACTGAATCTCTCAACTTGATCAATATATGTATCGTACCCAATTATTTCCAACATATACTTTCAGGTTGTAGGACCCCTATGTTAGTACAGGAAGAGGTATTGATGTGCTTTATCCTCCCTTGCAGGTTTGTGATGGTTGCGAGACGCGCCAGTGGTCAGTGTGAGGGCTGGAACCATTCACATGCCCCCTCACATGTCCCCCTCCGGGTCACGGGCCTCAGTCACTGACCCATTTTGAGGATCAGGATCTCATGAAAACCGATGAAATCACTCAGCATCCTCGAGAATGTATCAGGGATAGATAGATTGTGCTGTACACACACAAAGAAACCACTAGGAGGTCCGGTAGACAATTGATCCTAAAAGCAACAGTCTCGGAAGAGTGGATGATGATTCCAATGGAGGTAAGGACACAGAGGACAAAAAGCTAGTCAACACAAGGAGCCTGAGGTTGAATGGTCCTCTGATGGATACAGGAAATGTGTTGGATACATACACTGTGCTCCATCCAGTTAGGATAATGTATTGATACATAGCAGTAAAATGTATGTGATGGTCCAGCTTGTGATGGGTGGGGACGTAGGCCTGAAGGCCAGGGGGACTTGGAACAGTCTGTTTGACCAGAGGAACAGGAGTGATGCTCCCCACTTGTGTGTTCCACACTCGCCTCCACCTTAACCTTCACCCATGTGCCCTTGACCCACCCAATGTACATTCAGACGAATAAATGTTTTGAAATTACGATTTAGAATTTGGTCCCAGATGGAGCCGCTGGGGTGGAAAAGAACCCTCTGAATCGTCTTGCACTGTACAGACACAGCGTCAAGCCACTGCTCCCGTTACTGTCATCACACAGCAACTATAGTGTAACTTCCTTTTGCACCCACTGTGTGCCTCTATACCCACTGTGTGGCTCCTCCTGCACCCCCCACCGCCTCTCTTCTCGCTGCAAGGCTGACTTGCCTCCCCCTCCAATTGTCTCGCCTCACTACCAGTACTCGTCCTTACCGCTGGTACTACCACCACCCCACAAACCTGACTCCCTGGTTACGAAACAGCTCGTGATTAGCCCACGTCAGGGATGAGGCTGGGGGGGGGGGGGGATGAAAGGGAAGAGTGGGGGGTGAGAGGGGGTTGAGTGGGGTGACTAATGGGGAAGGGGGAAGGAAAGAATAGGAGTTGGGACTGTGAGTGGGAGTGAGGGAGTGAAAGGAATGAGAGGATGGGGGAAAGAGTCATGGGAAATGGAGACGGTATGAGGGGAAAGAGAAAGAAAGCTGGAGGAGGAGGAGGAGGAGTGAGATGAGAGAGGAGCAGGGAGAGTGTTGCGGGGAAGGAGCGATTAAGGCGCATCTCTAGATCAGGTTTCGTCCTGATGGAACCTTATGGGCGAGGTTGGCATCATCTTGGGACGAGGGAGCCATTATCTGGGGGGCAAGGGTGCCACCATCTGGGTGGGGAGGAACCCATCCTCAGGGGACGAGGGACCCCATTATCTGTGGACACGAGATCCGCCATCTGTGGACGAAGAGCCCATCATCCTGAAGACCAGGGACCCCACCGTCTAGGGACCAGAGACCCCACCGTCTAGGGACCAGAAACCCCACCATCTAGGGACTAGAGACCCCGATATCTAGGGACCAGATACCCCATCATCTAGGGACTAAAGACCCCACCATCTAGGGACCAGAGGCCCCAACCATTTAGAGACCAGGGACCTCACCATCTCGGGACCAGAGACCCCACCATCTAGGGACCAGAGACCACACCATTTAGGGACCAAAGACTACACCATCTAGGGACCAAAGACCACACCATCCAGGGACCATAGACCCCACCATCCAGGGACCATATAGACCCCACCATCTAGGGACTATAGACCCCACCATCCAGGGACCATATAGACCCCACCATCTAGGGACCACGGCCAGGTGGACGAGAGCCTCCTTCCTGCTGTAGGATAATCTTCCACTGACCTACGCCAGTGTTATCACGGTATGTGACACGAACCCGACCCGCATGTGTGCCTTCAAGCATGAGACGGTCTGGCCCTCTCGCTCTCAGCTTCCCAAACTCTATAGATCCGGGTCGGCTGTCGTCCGTACTCACACAGTCGTGCGGGTCCTCATACTTGAGACTTCAACCTTAGAAAATACAAAGAAACATGGTAGAATGACCACGTCCTTATGATGTATTCACAGTGACGAAATACACACACACACACACACACACACACACACACACACACACACACACACATATATATATATATATATATATATATATATATATATATATATATATATATATATATATATATATATATATGACACAAAGGTCTTGAATATAGTTTAAAACGTGTTTGGAGAGAGATGCAAAATTCGAACGCCTGACAATCATTACAAGTGTCTGTACTGTTTAGCATTGTGATCCCCCCCCACCACCCCACTGTATCCCCACAGTAGTATTATGCAGACATTTTCCCCTCCCTAAAGACTGTCCCTCAAGTGGAAGCTTCAGAATACTGTCTGCTCGTTGAAGGCTGATGAGCCTGCCCTTCCCCTTGAGTGCCTTCCTGGAATTGTAGGATCAGTGGCTACATTCTGCAGGGATTGCGAGACCCGGAGAGAGAGAGAGAGAGAGAGAGAGAGAGAGAGAGAGAGAGAGAGAGAGAGAGAGAGAGAGAGAGAGAGAGAGAGAGAGAGGACTTTCTAAAAGATGCACCTTCAGAAACATTGCTCAAGGATGATGTAAGAGATGAGGGCTGGATTAGAAAGCCATGATTAACAGCTGTCGGCAAAAATGTTGATTAAGATGTGTGTACGTGTGTGTGTGTGTGTGTGTGTGTGTGTGTGTGTGTGTGTGTGTGTGTGTGTGTGAGTAAAGTGCTAGGGGTAAGGTAGGCAACATTGTGAGAGCGCATGGGAAATTTACATTTGGTCTCGCCTCACACTGCGGTACAAGGGCTTCCGTTTGGTCCACAGCGCCCGATTGTGTGGTCTGAAAGGGGGCGCCTTTGTTGTACGCGTAAATCGCCTTAGTATGATCAGATTGTGGCGTGGAGACATCGCTGGGGGGGTGGTGGTGAGGCTCTTTGGTGGTGGTGGGGATAGTGAGGCTCTTTGGTGGTGAACAGTGGTGATGGTGAGGCTCTTTGGTGGTGGTAGTGGTGGTGGTGAGGCTCTTTGTTGGTGATGGGATGGTTTTTGATGGTGAAAGGGTAGGTGTGTCCCTGTGTGTGTGTGGTGGTGAGGGAAGGTGTGGTGGTGATGGTGGTGGTGAAGCCCTGTGTGACGGAGAGATGCGGGAGAGAGAGAGAGAGACGACCTCCTCATCCATCCATCTCCCTCCCACCTGAGTATTGCCTTATCCACAAACACACACACACACACACACACACACACACACACACACACACACACACACACACACACACACACACACACACCCTGCCTGTTCCCCTTTACCAACACCAACACCATTCCTACCACACCACCTGCCTCCTCCTCATCCTCTTCCTCCTCCACCTGACCCCTCCATACAGGAGTCAGGTCAGGTGTCAGTAACGTGAGCCAGGGTTACTGTGGGCCTCCCCACAGCACCCACAGCTGCAGACCTAACCTGACTCAGGTACTGTGTCTGGTGGGGATGGGGGACGCCAACCCACCGCCTCCTTATCCCCTCCCTGCCTCGTCCATCTTTCCTTAAATCCATGGCTCTCTCTCTCTCTCTCTCTCTCTCTCTCTCTCTCTCTCTCTCTCTCTCTCTCTCTCTCTCTCTCTCTCTCTCTCTCTCTCTCTCTCTCTCTCTCTCTCTCTCTCCACTTATCTATCTATCTATCTGCCCTTCTATCTTTCTCCTGTTTGCCACAGCGTGGACTTGCACACTCACTTGGCCGACCTATCTCTTACCTCACTTGGTTCTGTTTTTGGTGACCTGGCGGTGTTCCCGACCTGACTCCTTGTGGAAGGTAGGTCACGGGCAAAGGTGACGGGGGAGTGCACACACACACACACACACACACACACACACACACACACACACACACACACACACACACACACCACACATACACACTGGTCATGGAGGGATGACAGACATGCCCATAATATCATAACCTGGTCCGCAGGGACTGAGGGAGAGTGAGGTAGAGGGAGGAGGATGAGGAAGAGGAAGAGGGAGCAGACAGACAGACTGAAGACTGAGCCAAAAACAGATTCACAGTGAGACAGATATGGTCAAGCTGATATATATATATATATATATATATATATATATATATATATATATATATATATATATATATATATATATATATATATATGTATATATATATATATATATACACAGTCTTCTGACGTCCCAGGAAAGCATAATGTATTGTGTTGTGGTTTGTGCATCCAGTCACTGCAGACGACCCCGGCCGACCAGCCCTAATTTACGTACTGTCTCCAATGGTCTGTGTCCGTCCAGGGCTTCGTGTCTCCGTCGAACTTGCTGCTTGAAGCAGTACATTGGAGGTGTGTGTGTGTGTGTGTGTGTGTGTGTGTGTGTGTGTGTGTGTGTGTGTGTGTTACGAGGAGAGAGTTTTATACTTGTGTTGCCCCGTCTCTTAACTTTGTATATATGTGTACCATTTTTTCACTCCTGTGTGTGGTTATACACATACACACACACACACATACATCCCAGTTCAAGCCAGGTACCAATCTATCACCCAGGCGTAAGGGGAGGATGAACACCTAGGTTGGGTATTGGCCGTACTACCGCGCCCAGGATTCGAACCCATATGAGACCCACCCCCTATCGAGCTGGCCCCGTGCTGACCCATTACAATCACACGTGTGTACAAGATAGTATGTATGGTTGTTCTCCTCTTCACAAACAGTGGTGTAATTCGCCTTATGGAGCACTTTGACATGGGCTCATATACTTACCTCAGCCAGAAAAATCGAGGACAGAGATACAGTTGAGGGAACACAGCAGCAGCAGCAGCAGCAGCTCGACTGGTTGAGTCAGGAGCCCGGCCGCTGAGTCAGACGAAACCATTGATTAGAGGCGCCAGCTGCTGCAGCCCTTTGCCTTACTTACCCCCTTACGGTGACCAGAGTCGCCTCAGGACAGAGATCGAATTTGTTGAAAAGAATCTATCTATCTATCTATCTATCTATCTATCTATCTATCTATCTATCTATCTGTCTGTCTATCTACCTATCTATCTATCTGTCTGTCTATCTATCTATATCTATAACTATCTATATATATATATTTTTTTTCCTGAGGGCGTTCTACTGTGAGTGTTGATTGAGACACACTTAGTGTGAGGACGAACGTGAGTGTATATATTTTAACTTGGCATCTGAATTCATTCGATGAAAGAATCGAGTTGTAGAGCACTACTCCAGGTGTAGTGTGTGTGTGTGTGTGTGTGTGTGAGGTGGGAGGAGGTGGGAGGGAGGGGTTAAACAGACATTTACAAGGGTCTACTCGGGAAGAATAAACCCATCGAGGCTGGAGAAAGACCATGTGATTGGCTGATGAGTCACGTTGGAGGGGATGGCGGGAACCAACAGGGAAGTGCTTGTTAGCTGTTGTTTGATGGATTGGCTTTTAATATGGTGAGGGGAAGGAGGAGGAGGGGAGGGAGGAGGAGGGTGTGTACATACACACATGGTTATGAGGGAGAGGTGATGGAGAGAGGAGAGAGAGAGGGTAGTCAAAAGATGAGGATGGGAGGCGTGATGGAGGAGGCTGGGAGTCTGTCTTCATAAAGGGTCCTAAACACATGATAAAGGATCCTTAGGTGAGCAGGGGACTTGAATCGTCAGGAGGAGGACCCGGGCGCCGAGGTGATAAGGAACTTATAAGATGATAAGGGAAAGGAGGCAGGGCACTTCCTGGTGGGTAAGTGGAAGTATGGAGTGAAGAGAGAAGAAAAAGGACACCATTGAACATATTGATACTCTTTCTCCCGCAGAACACAGACTGTCATGAATCTCAAATGAACTTCTTTTCAAATTGTTTGAAGACATTCGACCGACCTCGGCGTCCGTGAGCCAAGGGGAGGGTCATACTAAACCTAACGCCCCATCTACTGTGTTAGTGTGTGTTGCGAGAGACTGACAATTTTGGCTTCGGCGAATTTTGCGGCATAACCGATCATAAATTCATCGTATTCATGGATTCATCCGGATTGTTGTACTTTCTTTCCTATTTACGTCCTCGTTCGGCTGGCGTATCCGGATTCACCCAATCGATGATTCCTTGGGAGGGGGAGTGTGTAGGAGGGGGAAGGAGGCTCTTATATTTACCGGGGATCCGAGGGTTGTGGATTACCGCAGTTGTAAGACGATTTCCAACTCGGTCCAGAGACTCTCTCTCTCTCTCTCTCTCTCTCTCTCTCTCTCTCTCTCTCTCTCTCTCTCTCTCTCTCTCTCTCTCGACTTCGTAAATTCGCAGTTGAGTGAACGTGCGGTGGCGCTCTGTGTGTGTGTGTGTGTGTGTGTGTGTGTGTGTGTGTGTGTGTTCCTCCTGTTATTAGTTGTAGTATTTGAATAACGATGTATCATCTGGGTGAAATTTGGTTATGGGAAATTGTGGCAGTGAATAGTTTCCTGGTTAAATTGGCTGTGAGTATGTATTTATGGCAAACTATTTAATGGGTCAGATTGATTTTGAATATTCATGACGACGTAGTTAATAGGTTAAATTGGTTATCATTATTCGTGGCAGCCTATCGAGGTAAATTGGTTTAAGATGACTGAGTTTTCAAGACATGCATGCATATACTGTGCAATATAAGCAAATCTCACGCATATATTTAGATAAATCCCCCCCCTCTCTCTCTCTCTCTCTCTCTCTCTCTCTCTCTCTCTCTCTCTCTCTCTCTCTCTCTCTCTCTCTCTCTCTCTCTCTCTCTCCTGATTTACAGCCTCTTTACAAGATCCCCGTTGCGGGGGGATTTCGGTTGGGTAGTTGGGTGGGATTTACGTGTTTTATGTTGCGAGAGTTTTGTGAGTCTCCTGCAGCGCCTCCAGCAGGAGAAGGTGAACCCATTGGCCAGGTCCTCCTACCTCAGGTTGTCACCACAGCACTAGGGAACGTCTCTGTGGCTCTACCTGCCGCGGGGCATGTAGACCTGCAACGTTTATATCTTCCTATTGTAGGACCACACTACACACAAGAGGTTAATCAAACCCAATATTTTCAGTAGAAACGAACATCAAATCAAATTAATCCATGCCCAGTATAAGTTCAGTTGATCACTATTAATCCTAACTTAGCGTTATTGCACTAAGATTAACGTAAGTGTTGAGGATTTGATTATAACAGTTAATCGCTAATCCGAAAGACCCTGAGCTGTATCTGTTATGCTTGTGTCTATCCCGTAAACACGTCACGGATGTCGAAGTCTGTTTTTACACTTGCTCGAGGCCATGTGTGTGTGTGTGTGTGTGTGTGTGTGTGTGTGTGTGTGTGTGTGTGTGTGTGATATCTCTATAGTCGTGTGGCCCCGTCACTATCTTCCGAACTATGATATGCTCTCAACATTCTCTCAGTTTCATTATTTCCAGTGTCCAAAAACCCAGTTTCACGATACGTCCTCTGGGGGGGATGTTCTGTATGTGCCTCTGTCGAGGATTTGTTCACTGGTGGCTGTTATCAAACTGGTCACCTCTTTCTCTCCTCTTTTCCATGGGGGACAGATTTATGGCCTCCAGCCTCTCACTGTAACCCAGCTGACTTAGTGCTGGTACCATCTTTGTTGTCCCCCTCATTGACGTTTTGTATGTGTGGCGACCAGACCTGAAAAGCACATTCTCGTTGTGGTCTGGGACACAATGTGACCAGTTTACTGAACATTTCCTTTATCCATGGACTTAGATGGAATACAAATGCTGTATTTTGCCAGAAGACTGTATGTCTCCCGTACAATTCTTCTGAGATGAGGTTATAACAACGGGTTAGGTACAGGGTCGACTCCCAGGTCCCTCTAGCTGACATTCTTCCAGCTTATTTCTCTCCTCGTTAGCATTCATACAGAGGCCTTCTTTCACTGTGTTTTATCCTCATTACTTTGTCTTGACTTGGCTTGAATTTCGTCACCCATGTATAAGACGAACTTTGGAGTTAGTGTAATTCCTCATGTGACTTGATACAATCCTCCTCATTCTTTATATCCCTCATGGCCCTGGCATCATCCACGACTTTATTCAGGTATGAGTCCAGTCTGTTTGGCATCTCGCTATGTAAAGCTGAAGAGGAGCAGTGGTCCCAGGTTCGAGCCTTGCGGTACGCCACTGGTGACCTCAGCCCATTTCGAAGTTTCCTCCGAGAATGCGTCCTTTGTTCCCCTCCCACTTATGTGATTTTCTCTCTATCGAAGAAGTCGTCCCCTAATTCGAGGCTGAAAATCCAGCTCCTTTACCACCCTCTTGTGAGGTGCAAATCCACACAGTCCACATCCTTGTCTTTTGTTTAGATTGGAACTTACTCTCTCGTAGAAATGTGGGAAGTTTCTAATGTATAATTTCCTTTCACTAAACCCCAATTTTCTCTCTTTTAGGCACTTATTCTTATGCAAGTAGTTCATTTTTTTTTTACTGCCTTTTCTAGTGTTTTAGAAACCACATTCATTAGAAAGAATGGTCTAGAGTTCATCCCAACTTCTCTGTCTCCTCTCTTGAACATGGGTACGACATTTGCCCGTTTCCATTCCCTTGGCAGATTACCTTCCTCTAGGGACAAAATGAACATGTCTTGTGGTCTCTGAGGCAAAACTGTACTCTTCTTCAGCACATATGGAGAAAGTGTGTCAGGACCATGAGTCGCATATGGATCATGACTCCTTAACAGTTTGGTTATGTCTTTCCATTTCCGTCAAATCGTCATTGCATCTTACTGGCGCACTACATATCTTGACATCATCACCGTGTATATCCCTGAGAGAGAGAGAGAGAGAGAGAGAGAGAGAGAGAGAGAGAGAGAGAGAGAGAGAGAGTATACAAACATGTGATGTATACTTAAGCACAGACAAAATCAGTAGAATGTGATTATAAACGTTTCTATTGGTGACAAAGTGTGAGTGTGTGTGGAACAAGGTTGGCGCACGAAATCCTGATCGTCAGTCGGTTTATACGTCAGCAACTGGCAGGCTCGTATGATGGTCGTTGGTCATGTCATACGTCAGGTCCTGGCTGGCCACCATGCCTCTGGTCACGCACTCTCCTGCCCATCAAGACGCTCTCCTCGAGACATTACCTCGATGCTGCAGATGTCGTCAATGCGGGTTGGAATTCGACCAACCAAGTGTTCAGGCGAGGACCTGCGCGGTCTACCATGAACAGATAACGTTCATGATGACGCTCCGAAAAGGCTCAAACATGGAGGAAATTACCTCCACGTACGTGTAGGAACCTTGTCAAAGAGGATTGTAGGCCGCCTTCCCCTCTCTCTCTCTCTGTCTCCCCCCGCGGGGATGAAGAGATTGAAAATAAGCCGACAATTAGTATTCATCTGTGGCAAGAAGAGCTGCTGCAAACCTTGAATGGTAAGTAAGAAACCGACCTCCTCCTCCTCCTTCCCCAGGAGCATAATGAAATACTGAGCGACTCCCGAGATCTCCCGCGTAATTGCACTCGGCATGCGACGGCCCGCCAACGACTCCCCTTCCTCCCCACCACCACCACCACCCCGTCATCATTCGACCCTGTGGCTCACGTCTGCCACGTGTCCTCACACACACACACACACACACTACCCAACCACCTAATGACCTTCTGTGCTCGCTGGGTCCTCTTTAGCGCCGCCCACACGATGGGTAGGGGATGAACAATTAATCAGCCGCAAAACTGCGACCCAAAAATATCAAACCCAGTCACCCCAGGGAGTCGAATAATTCTGGATGCTCTGTGTATCTCAAGGTCTTCAACAAGGTTTTGTGTGTCGCCATCTTACACGTGTGTTTTTTATCTCCTGAAATCTATTACTTCGACGTGAGCTTCTTCTGGAGCTGCTGCACAAAGGTAAGTGGGAGACTTTACGTCAAGTGTGGAGTCCCGCTGAGCACACGGTGTGGGCGTGGCGTGGCCATCACTGAAGACCTCCTGGCGTTTGACTGACAACCTATTGGGTGACGGGGACGAGTTGCCCCATGATCGTGCACGTCATCACTCATACTTGGCTGATGTATTTCTCTCTCTCTCTCTCTCTCTCTCTCTCTCTCTCTCTCTCTCTCTCTCTCTCTCTCTCTCTCTCTCTCTCTCTCTCTCTCTCTCTCTCTCTCTCCAGTTGTTGGTGTTTGCCCCCGAATAAATTTTCGTATATCAGCTTTCTAATGTTTTCGATACAGTATGTAAACCACTATTACTGTTCTTTATACTATGTTTTTGTTTTTGATACGGCTGCACCGGCCCTTATGAATCGCTTGAGCGCAATGTTGCGACTAATTTTTTTGACCTGACCCTTGAGTTTCAGACCATCATACCCAAGGATCATACCCAAGGACCAAGGCGTTGTGTTCAAGAGCCATAACGTCTTGTTCAAACATAGTACCGTTGTGTTCAAACATCGTACTGTCATGTTCACGGGGTTTTAAGTTGCATCTACAGCATCGCCAATATTAATGCCTCACATAGACAGCAACTCTTAATCTTTTGTTCGCCTTTAGCTGCATTCCTGAGTTATGAGTCGCTGGATCACGTCGTGCGTCACCCCAGTGGTGGCAAAAGGAGGAGGAGGAGGAGGAGGAGGAGCGGCGGTAGCGGGCGCCTCGCATCCGGCTAGACGACTCCGTGCCCAGGCATACACAAGCGAGGAAGCTTGGGCTTGGCCGGGCCGGGCCGGGCCGGGCCGGGGCGGTGTTGGGTCGCGCCTCTTCGCTACGCTATCCTGCTCAGGGAGGGATCCTGGGCTGAGGCGGAGCCGAGGATCAAGCCATCTATGGTAGGAGGGGAATGCACGTCGCTCGAGGCTCCTCTTCCCTGTCTCCCCCTTCATTTCCCCCCATCTGCCGAAGTAGATGGCGTGATGGTTCTTGGTGTGGATGATGATGATGATGATGATGTCTTCGTCAAGGGTAGGGATTCTGGGGGGTTCATAATTGGTTCTTGTGATCAGTAATGCTATACGTATGTACAAGTAAAGAACCTCTTCTCCGGTGTCCTTTCTGTCATACGGGTACTAACCCCCTTCCTGCAGTAGCTCCACGTACCCCCTCCCCTTCTCTCTCTCTCTCTCATGGCACTCCTTCCCTTCCCCTCCACCCTTGCCGGGGGAAGGCCGCCACCCCGCCCGCGGCTCCATCCCTTCCCTCATCACTATCGGCAGCAGCTCAATGGTCTGCCCTCAGGGAGAGGCTATGGATATCAAGGAGCTTTAGAAGGTCTTATAACACAGGGCAAAACTATGGCGGGTTTTGGTGTGACGATATTTTTTTTTTAGGGTGTGGCGATATTTATTTTGTCGTTCGTATATCTGAATGTGTGTGTGTGTGTGTGTGTGTGTGTGTGTGTGTGTGTGTGGTGTTGTACTTCGTCATTCAGCACCGCCACTACCTCGCCCCTGTAGCTCTGTGAATTCAGAAGTACGTCTCCTTGTACTACCCTCTTAGGGTTAGGTGGGGGTGAGGGTCGCACCAGCGTGCTCCAGGGTCGTGCGGTCGTGCTCCAGGGTCGTACCACCGTGCTCAAGGGTCGTGCGGTCGTGTTCCAGGGTCGTACGGTCGTGCTCCAGGGTCATATACCGTACGCAAGGGTCGTGCGGTCGTGCTCCAGGGTCGTGCGGTCGTGCTCAGGAGATCAAAGACAAACAAAACCTACTCGAAATTCTCCCCCTGAATACAGAAGGCCTCCACCAGCGACCCCTCGTGAATACTGTGTACTGCCAGGTGTTGGTGTTGGTGTTGTTGTTGTTGTTGTTGTTGTGTGTGTGTGTGTGTGTGTGTGTGTGTGTGTGTGTGTGTGTGTGTTGATGATTATTACACAGAGTTTTATCTACTGTACGCGTCAGTGGAACTTGTTTTGATAAGTTTAACTCTGAGACATCTGCCCGTACAAAATGTCCCTCATCTCCAGCAGTCTTCAGCCATCAACAGAGTTATCAAACTTTGATTTAAACTTCATTTCAGCCACGTTTACGGTTTCCTTAGTGTTCCGGCCACATACCTAGACGGACGTAAAAACCTCATTTGCCGCCTCGAGAGAGTTTGGCCTGAGTATAAAATGTAAATTGAAACATTCTTTTATGGTGATTGAAACTTGCGGGGCGAGGCCACGCTGGAGAGGAGCGCAGCCAGGCTGTTATGTTGGGAAGGAACCTGGTCAGAGGGTAGTATGTTATTTTGTTGTTATTAAACCCCCTTAAGCACGGCGGTACGACCCTTGAGCACGACTGTACGACCCTTGAGCACGACGATACGACCCTTGAGCACGACGGTACGACCTTAGGTTGTTGTGGCTTGACCTTTGTTTGACCTGGTCTATCAATAATCAGATGACTGCTCAGGCCATCGTGCCTCAACGGTCTTACATTCGTGCTCAAGGGTCGTACCGTCGTACTCAAGGGTCGTACCATCGTACTCAAGGGTCGTGCGTCGTGCTCAAGGGTCGTACCGTCGTACTGAAGGGTCGTACCATCGTACTCAAGGGTCGTGCGTCGTGCTCAAGGATCATACCGTCGTACTCAAGGGTCGTGCCGACGTGCTTATGGGTCGTACCGTCGTGCTCAACAGATTACTGATTTCTAAGACACATTATCAGAGCCAGAAATTATGCTTTTCTTTTTTCCCCAACTTGTTTTTTTCCTCAGAATCGCCACAAAGGAAGACGCGTCATCTTCTCCAGGAAATCTCCGAATGTGTTGCAAGTTGTGGGAAACATGTCTGGTCCGTCAGGGATTATACTGGAAGACAGATAACAAAGTTGACTTGAAAAGTCCCTCCTCCCCCTAGTCCCCATTCTCTCTCTCTCTCTCTCTCTCTCTCTCTCTCTCTCTCTCTCTCTCTCTCTCTCTCTCTCTCTCAGACGGTCCACACACACACACACACACATGACACACAGAGAGGACATCCTGCACAGCCAGAGTATGTTGACGCGTGCAGATAACCTGGACACACCTTTACATCAAGAGAGTGTGTGTCCTTGTGCTCAGTTGGAGTGTAAACACTCGCGAGCGCCACCCGTCTGGGAGACTCGTGCCTCCAGTGGTGGTGCTGCTTGTGTTTCATGAGCTGAGTTGCGTGCGTCCGCCTCCCCGCTGGACGCAGGAGAGGTGTGTGTGTGTGGGTCTCTGTATGAGGACGAGGAGTTATTGTTGCTGGACCCCTTGAGCGCGACGTTGCGACGCCCAGGAACACAACAGTATACTACCCTTGAATGTGACGGTACGTAAGTATAACGCGGCGATGCGATCCTAGGGTACGACGGTACGACACTTGGTGATGTGGTAGCTTGGTCTTTGACGGTCGTAACATGTGCTCAACGGTCATACCGTCGTGCTCATGTGTCATACCTTCGTGCTTAAGGGCCGTATTTTCGTGGTTGTTGGTCGCACCGTCGTGCTCAAGGGTCATACCGTCGTGCTCAAGGGTCGTACCGTCGTGATCAAGGGTCTTATCGTCGTGCTCAAGGGGGAGAAGCTAGAAAACTCAACAAGTTTTCTCATTTATCGGCTCTGGAAGACTGCTGAGTTAAGTTACCCTTGTACTTTTTTGTGTGTGTGTTTCGAGTTAATTGCGAAGTTGAAACGCACAGGGATCAAGTAAATCCCTGTAATCGCCCGCATTCCCTCCAGACACAGGATAAAGTTGAGAGTCCAGTGGTGGAGTGTTGGCCAGCTGGCTCCTAGTAGCGAATCATGTCAAGGAATCGCCAGGGCTAAGTCGACTGTTTTCAAGCTGTGTGTGTGTGTGTGTGTGTGTGTGTGTGTGTGTGTGTGTGTGTGGTGTTCGCTGGCGGGGGGAATATTTGATATAAAAGATTTAGTTTCAGTTTGGATGAGTGAGAAGTTGGAGACGTATGTTATGTTCTGAAGGGAATGGTTTTCATTATGTTTATTTTAAACAGTAAATCTTAATATGATTGAATGAGAAAGTGATATTCTTTTTTTTTTTCGCTTGGACTAAAAGTGATTTGAAAAGTATTTGAATCATGTCTTTTCACATTCGAAATATCTTGGAAGATTTCATTGTCCTTGACCTAGCTGTAGGGGTTGCAGACTTGCGAAACCATCGTAAGGTAAGGTAAGGTAAGGTCCCAGACCCAGCTGTGGGGGTAGAAGACCTCCCAAGCCATCGTAAAGTATACGTAAGGTAAAGGAAGGTTAGGTAAGGTATACGTAAGGTAAAGGTAAGGTAAGGTAAGAAGTCTGTCTTTGGAAAGCAACTCAAACAGTGACTTGTGTTTGTCCTTCTGTACCGCGCAAAGAAACCTGGCACAACGAAGCTAACAGACAGGTAAACACACACACACACACACACACACACACACACACACAGCATACAGACGTACAGACACAGGGAAACGACGGTACTCAACGCTTCCAAATTAATTCCTAAAATATACCAGTCAAGAGAGGCAACTGTGGGGCAGGCGCGGAGAGGCCGGGGCAAGAGAGAGAGATACTCCCGGCGTGACTGATGGGTGAATATCACCGGTAATTATGGGGGTTTTCGCACCTGAATGAAAACTGCCTCGTTGCAGAATGTCTCCTGACGCGTCATCAAGTGCTTGTCTGTTGTGGCTCCTGGCAACCCGGGGAAGGGAAGGTGGGGGGGGGGGGGACTTACTCATGGCAGGGTGAAGGAGGAGTGTTGGGGGTTTGGAGGAGAGAGGGGAGGGGGGGTGTTTTCCATGGTAGTTGGGGTGGGGGGAAGAAGAATGCATTTGTAATTGTGATAATCATTTCACAATCATGATGATAATGATGATAATATTAACGGTTTGTTGAGTTATATTCAGCCCAAGGCTGGGGTTGTAAAACAGGAGGAGAGAGGAGGGTAAACAGAGAGTGTTTACACAAACACTGGTGTGGCTGTCTACTGATCATTATTGACAGTCTTCACAAAGGTGGAGACGGGGCTGTTCTCGTAGTGTGTACGACCTGGGATGGGTTCGATGCAATTGTGGTGCCGAACTGCAGCCCTGGGGACGAGGGATCTCTGATGCCGGGAGGTGACGGTAGCGGAAGTAGTGCAGTAGCATCGTCAGGAAGATGAGATGGTTGGAGAGCGTTGGGAGGAGCAATGTGTTGACCGCCTCTTGATACGTGTTGTAAGAGGGACCCAAGATGATCTTACGCGACTCTCTCTCTCTCTCTCTCTCTCTCTCTCTCTCTCTCTCTCTCTCTCTCTCTCTCTCTCTCTCACCTTTCCAGCAGCCCCTGTCATGTGGTGGATAAGGGGGGAGGGGGGAATGAAGACCAGGCGTGGAGGGAGGCATAAGTGAGTCGGGTCAGAACGAGAGTTGTGTAAATGTTTGTGAGTTTAGGCCCAACGAAGTGAAAGAGAAAGGTGTGTCTGCGTGCGTGATGTGATATGATGAGATATGCTCTCTTCTTTTTTTTTGTAACTTGCATTTATGAACTTCGTCTCTGCCACCATAACACAGCTTGGGGTCCAGGCAGCTCTATTATTTCTTTGGTCATGATCAGTCAGGTTGTTTGAGACCCGCATGCCACCATATTCCTCTCAGTCTGGCTGATCAGGCGCAATTCTAAAGACATTTGTTCTGAGGATCATTGAATATCTCCACTTGAATATCTCCTCGTCTTGCCCCTGTAGGATTTTTCCCTCATTGTAGAGATTGTGATACATTCTCTTCGCCCCAGGGGAGAGAATCGGTAATTTCAGTCGTTCCCAGCAGCTCTTGTGTGATCCAGAGTCCTTCCGACTTGTGAATTTATCTCAGAATTTCTTCTTTTTTTTCTTGACTGATATTTCGCCCGGCTCGAAGAAGTAAAGAAGCAATGAGCTCGTTTTTGACATTATACCCAAGGGTTGTGTCGTCGTGTTCAAGGGTCGTACCATCATGCTTCAAGGTCGTTCCATCGTCCTTTAGGGTCGTACGGTCGTGCTCACAGCGGGAGGTCGGTCACTCACCAACGGTGCCACGTCAGGATGACATGGTGGAGGGGCCCCAATAAACCTGTCCACACCCCCTCCTCCCTTCTCCTCCTTCTTTCCAGCTGAGTGCCTGTATTTCCCAACTGCCTCGTCCACCTCACCAGTGGCACCCTGATGCCAGCAAGAAACGTTAACACCGTCTCATAAGGCAATCCTTACAGGACGCCGTTCAGTCTTCCCACTTCTCACACAGCATCTGTCTTCTGAGGAACCATTTGTAGGTGTATCCGAGCGCCCCTCCCCTCCCTCGTAGCCTCGTCGTAAATCACTAATTTGCCGGAGGTGTGGAGAGGGGCTTTTTTTTTTTTTTTTTCTGAGGTTCCCGTCTCCCTTCTCAGCAGGTAAGGAGGAGGAGGAGAAGGCGGAGGGAGGGAGAGGGAGTTGCATCTGTGATACTCCCAGCCTCCATCGGGAGCAGCAGTAGTAGCCATAAAGAGAAGATCTCATCAAGGGGGAAGGAAGGAAAGGACAGGGAGGTGTGGTGTAGTATACAATAGCCCCGGAACCAGACATTGTGGCTGGTGGTGTTAGTGTGAGTGTGTGGGGGAGGATGTGTGTGTGTGTGTGTGTGTGTGTGTGTGTGTGTGTGTGTGTGTGTGTATAGCCTCTACACGCTACCACGACCCCAGAAGTCTTCACCACATCACCACGGTTGATAGTCATCCACACACACCATCACCCCAAGTAGCCACCACACACGACCACCCCTTTTCCCTTACCTACACTACACACCCAGTAGCCTATCCCCACGCTACCATCACTCCAGTAACCTCTCCCCTCCTCACCACCACCCCAGCACACACCTTGCCTGCCCATGACACCAGGTTGGCGGCTGGGGTATTGATCAGTGATGTAGGAGGGGGACGGACCTGTCCGGTGAGACACCACACGAGGGGAGAGGTAGAACAGGAGTGTAAGGAAACGGACCAATATCCTTGAGGGAGAGGGACGGGGAGAGGGCGTGGCTCCTGCCCAAGGAAGACGGCCACCGGTGTTCCGCCCCTGGTGCTGTGACGTAGGAGAGAGAGAGAGAGAGAGAGAGAGACCTTTGTATCGCGTGTAACAACCAAGATTGAATGTCATTCATCCTGGTATAACCAGACTCGAGGGATTTTTTTTAAATATATATTTATGATTCCTGTGTGATTTTGAACAAAGTTCGTGAAGACGTTATAAAAGATAGTGTCTCGGTTAGATTAGGTTAGATTAGCTTAAGCTAGCTTAAGTTGTGTTTGATTAGGTTAGGTTAGGTTCTCCTCGGGCCTGACTTGTCTCTGGTTATATAGCTGAGTTGAGAAGGGCGTTTGATCCATCATTCTGTTTGAGTTGTCACTCTGCATCATTCCTCCGTAACGAGTGATGAGATTTGCCTGGGTCGCCGTGATATACAAAGTCCGAATCTCCATGTGAACAAATCTTTAGGTGAAAAGTCAGTTGGTGGAGCGCTTGACCACTGATACAACGGGCTGGTGCATTCAGCAGTCTATCTGTATACATGATAGCTACCTAGTCTGCTTGGTTCATTCCGTACACCTTGTAGGGAAGGAGGTCATATGACCTGGCGCCCTTAGGATGGTACCTGATCCGCTGGAGGAGGTGGCAGGGTCGAGGCGAAGTCGTGCTAAAGCCTGGATGCCTTCCTTACCCTCTTCCCTGGGGTGCTTCATCTGATAATAGCCTGTTATCTTCCCAACGAGACATTAGAGATACCCACGATCATTTTGAAAGCACAAGGATTACATTTTCTTTCTTCTCCAATGGGTTGATAAGCTTTTGCACCTGAAACCTTTTAGCTCAGTTTTAGGGGAACGTCTCCACCCCCATCACACCTCACGTCTGCAGCCAAGCATCGCTCCTCCTTCATTGATCAGTCAGGCTGTTTGAGGTCGCCCGCAGGCCGCCCACATACCCGCTAAGAACCACAATGTTGCAGGAGTTGATGATGTAAAGATACCTACTTTAGAAAGACTTCGTTTGGAAGTGTCTTTAAAGAAACAGAAAAGTGTAAGTTATACCTTGGTGTGAATTTCTTGAATAAGATGTAAGGTTCAGGTCAGAGGTTTGGGAATAGAAGACTTCTCAGACCACCGTAAGGTATACGTAAGGTAAGGTAAGGTCCTAGACCCCAGCTGTGGGGGTAGAAGACCTCCCAGACCATCGTAAGGTATACGTAAGGTAAGGTAAGGTCCCAGACCTCAGCTGTGGGGGTAGAAGACCTCCCAAACCATCGTAAGGTATTTATAATGTAAGGTGCCAGACTCAACTGTAGGGGTAGAAGACCTCCGACACCATCGTAAGGTATACATAAGGTATACATACATACCAGTAAACCTATAAGTAAAGTACAGGTGCAGTTTGATGTGCACCAGACCTGGTGTTCTTAGAAAGCCGTATAGGAACATCTATCTCTCAGTCCATCACAGTTTCCTTCATACACACCTTATTCAACCAAGAAATACAACCAGGGATCTAAGTTTTATAGGTCTTATTCGCCCATAAACCTCGCGGCCGGGAGCATAATTACTTGGTTCTGACACAATTGTTGTGTGTGTGTGTAGGCTGGAGAGACTGGAGTAGTACCGCTTGTGTGTAGACTTGGCAAGATGTATGTGTGAAGTTGGACAACAACAGTTGGAGAAAGCTAGTGACTAACAGAACGGGAGCTGGGCACCGCCTGAGGGGAGTCGAATACGTCATTCATGTTCAGTTGATCAACATCTACGAGAACTGTTCAACAGTTTCCCGTCTGAGTATCTAAGTCATATGTAACACGACGCGATCAAAGGGGTTAAAGGTACGCGCTAGGTTAACTGTATGTGTCTTGTAGCTCAAGAGCATTTCAACTCCTTGAATGTGATGATTTAAACCCATGATTGCGATGACATTAGTCGTCGTTTTGAAGGCCCATAAGTTATCGTACCCAGAGCGTTAAGTTGTCGTACCGAGGGTGTTAAGTTGTCGTACTGAAGGCCTTCAGTCGTCACACTCTGTCGGTTAAATCTTGGTAATGAAGGAGCATTACTTCGTACTCCTGGGGATGTTATCGTACTCAAGGGGCTATATATCTCCGCGCTCGACGGGTCAGATATACGCTAATGCAGTTATCTACGCCGCACTCCTTAAAAAAAAGAAAATAAATATTATGCTGGCGGGATTTAGAAGGCAGAGCTTTGGACGTGAAGCGAGTGAGGATGAGGATGACTAACCTGTTAGAGGCAGCGGGCAGTCGACTGTGCATACTCCAACAGACGTTTATACACCTGCCGTGCGCGCACACGCTGACGAAAAGTCAGACACAATATGCACAGACATACAGGCGTATGAAGGCCCACTCCCCCTGACGTCGAGAGAGAGAGAGAGAGAGAGAGAGAGAGAGAGAGAGAGAGAGAGAGAGAGAGAGAGAGAGAGAGAGAGAGAGAGCCGTCTGGAGTAGAGCGGTGCGGCAACATTCTCCGTCAAGATAGGCTTCCCCTGCAGTCGATGGTGTGGCGTCTGGCTGCTGATGCTTGATGTGGTGGTTTTCTCGTCGAGCTTTTGGTCACCAGAACTTGCTGCTGCTCCCAGACTCAAAGTTATAATGGCCCCGATGAAAGTCGTCTGTGCTGCTTCCAAGCACCGCTGGACGCTATGGAGGGTGGGTGGTGGGTGGGAGAGGCAGGAATGATTATTATATTTCATGATTTCCAGGTCAGCTGGAGTGTGATGCCATTGGAAACATTAGTACCATTGTTAACTGGATTTTCTCTGCCCCTCAGGGTGATGGCCGTGGCCGAGGAAGACACGGGGGTAACTCTCGTCTCCTTCAGTCGCAGTAGACCCGCCCACCGCATCCACGACCCGTCAGCCAAGCCACCCACATCCGGTCGTCGGAGCCGCCTCCGTACTGGCCGCCCCTCACTAACGCGCCTCCTTGGCCGCTGCGCCGAGAGCGAGGAAGAAGAACAGCGACCAGCCCAGCAGCAGCAGCAACAACAACAACAGCAGCGGCGGCTGCAGGAGGAGGAGGAGGAGAAGCAGCAGCAGCAGCAGGGACAGGCCGGAGAGCAGGTCAAACACTGCCGGCTGTCTGTTGTCGACCCAGACCTCCCCGACTCCCCGCGGCTCAACACTGAAATCAAACTCGTTGGCTTCAAACGATCGCACTCCTTCTCTTCTCCCCTTAAGAGAAGCAACAAGAGCTACAGCTGCCGCAGTAGCAGCAGCAGCAGGGCCGGGCAAGAGGGAGGCCAGGAGTGGCCCTATGAGTCATATGAGAGCCAGACGCTGAAAACATCGCGCGAGGTGAAGATGGAGCGGGAGAGGGCGCGGCGGGCCCGCGGCGAGACGCTCTGGGCCGACAAGGAGGACGTCTTCTCGTCCTTCATGCGCCAAAACCAGGAGCGCTTCAACACCCTTCTGGAAGAACGAGGCTTCGCCCACATCCCGCCCCCGGCTGGCTTCGGCGCTCCTACTCGTCCCTCGTCCCTGCTGGCTACACTGGCCTGCGGACCCAACAGTCTGGACGAGGGGGCGCTGTCGGGGGCGGCGCGCAGGCGGGCCGCCTACACGATGCGTCGGTCGGCCACGGCGGGCTTCGCCGCCCCACTTGACAACAACAACAAGGAAAACGAGAGTGAGGGGTCCAGCGGTGCGGCCGACGTGGAGGACTCACCGCCGGAGTCCAACGTGAAGGAGGAGGACGATGGTGATGACGAGGAGGAGGAGCCTTGGTGTGACCTGCCCTCCTCCCCACTCAGCCCCCCGTCGCCCTTCCATCACCCTTTTTTCCGCCACCAGCTCGGCCTGCCTACCCCTGTGGCCGACCCCTGGGCCAGGTTCTCTGGCTTTGGGTTGCCTCGCCTTCCCCAGGTGCTGTTAGCTCACGCCCAGGCGCAGCAGGAGGCCGCTGCGGCCGCCGCCGCCGCCCGGAACGAAGAGTGGAAGGAAGAAGTAAAAGCCCAGGAGGAGGAGAGGACGGGGCGGGGAGAGTCGGCGGAGGCGGAGGAAGAAGAAAACGAGGAAGGCGGGGAGCAGGTTAGGAGGAGACGCCACAACAGCAACCCTCCTCCCAGGGGCGCGGGTCGGGGCCAATACTGCGTCTCCTCCAGACACAGCGTCGTCAGGTACTGCTCCGAGGCCAACGCCTACAAGTAAGTCCCCTCACGCCATCTTCACTCACCACAGCGACCGACAGACTGACTGAGGAACTAACCGACCAACTACCCAAACAAACTCTCCATCACCAATTCGTCCCTCTCTCTCTCTCTCTCTCTCTCTCTCTCTCTCTCTCTCTCTCTCTCTCTCTCTCTCTCTCTTATCCCCTCTTTTCCCACTTTATGAAATTCACATCATGCGAGAGTCTCGTCCGCGATGCCCTGTGCCCTTTTAAATCGCTCGGAAGAAATCCCATTCCCGGGGTTCTCATGCTCGGCCGGTTGGGAACCCAGATTTAGTCAGCCAGTGTGTGTGAGGTGGAAAGATGCGGACGGTGGTGGGTGGTTTGTGGGGCGGAGGAGGAGGTATTACAGCCAGCTTGTCCCCGAGCATTACAGCTCACGCATGGCTGACAACATCCTCCTCACTACCGCCCCTCAACCTTAGCTTATTTTAGAGCGTGACGTTATGAATGAAAGATGGAAGGAATGAAAGAAGGAAGGAAGAAGATAAGATGATATGTTTAACTGCTTTCATCGTAATGACCCCTCTTTGCTGTGACGGCGTGACCTTTGACCTGATGATTGATTAAGGGTCGTCATGTCGTACCAAGGGTCGTACCATCGTGCTCAAGGATCGCACCGTCGTGCTCAGGGGTCGCATCATCGGATTCAAGGGCTGTACCGTCGTGCTCAAGGGTCGCACCGTCGTGCTCAAGGGTAGCACCGTCGTGCTCAAGGACGTTCAGAAAGACAGTGAAAGTATTCACTATTTACAATCCATTATTCATTTTCCATGATGACTGCGCTTGTCAAGGACACCCACACATTCCAATATATCTAAATGGAACGTTCATTAGTTAACAGTGTACATATTTCAATGTATTACAGTTTTTTTTTTTTCTTATGATATGATACGCAGCGTATTTCTTTGTCCTGCGATTTGAACATTATTTTCATTGCATGATTGATATTGTGATATGAATTTTAATCTCTATCGACGCTGGAAACTTTTTTTTTTCTTTAGATGTAATAATTTTTCTCCGTTGCAGCCCGAGTCATGGATGGGGGGGGGGTTATCATCTCAATCACAAAAAACGGGGAAGGGGGACGGGACTGGACGCTACCATGTAAATATAAATTTCCTGGAATTTAGTCGAATGAATGAACCAGTATAGCCTCTCTCTCTCTCTCTCTCTCTCTCTCTCTCTCTCTCTCTCTCTCTCTCTCTCTCTCTCATCTAGAGCAGACGCCAGAGCGCCCCGCTACGCAGCAGGGTTAGGTTTGGGTGAACCGATGGGCCTCCGTGGTGGTGTGTGGTGGGTTTATACGTTACCGAACGAGACGCATACACGAACCTACACGAGTTCGAATCCTGGGCGTGCTCAAGGGTCGCACCGTCGCCATCTTGTTAAAGACTCAGGACTTGTTATCTTGTAAGACCCAAACTCCGCTGTCTCACAAGATCGAAGGCCCTCTACCTTGCTGAATCGACGCCCACTATCTTGTAAGACACACCCTCCAGGATCCGCTATCTTGTACGACCCACTCTGGACCTGCTGTCTTGTACGACCCCAGGACCTGCTATCTTATGAGACTCCCAGGACCCGCTATCTTTTACGACCCACCCCAGGACCCGCTATCTTCTGCGACTCACCCGGGACCCGCTATCTTTTACGAGCCACCCCAGGACCCGCTATCTTGTACGACTCATCCGGGACCCGCTATCCTTTACGACCCACCCAGGACCCGCTATCTTGTACGACTCACCCAGGACCTGCTATCTTGTACGACTCACCCAGGACCCGCTATCTTGTACGACTCACCCAGGACCCGCTATCTTTTACGACCCACCCAGGACCTGCTATCTTGTAAGAGCGTGGCTGGCGAGCCACTGAAGCCATCGTAATTATTAACGCGTTGGCCTGGCGCCTTCTGGGCTACCTCGCTGATGTTTTCTCTCTCTCTCTCTCTCTCTCTCTCTCTCTCTCTCTCTCTCTCTCTCTCTCTCTCTCTCTTGAACAGAGCCCTTGACGGCCTGGAAGAGGAAGTGGGGAAGCGCACAAGGTAAGGGAAAGGAAAGGAAGCAGGGAGGGAAAGCGAGGGCCGTGAGAAGGAAGTGGGAAGAGAAGGAGGAACTGAAGTAGAGATAGGAGGGAGGATGAGAGGGTTGTGGAAGGGGAAGGAAAGAAGGATGGCGGGGAGGGAAGAGGGAGGCAGGTGTGTGGAAGGGGAGGGAGAGAAGGATGGGAGGGAGGGGAGAGGGTGGAATAGGCAGGCTGCGCCAAAGGGAGCGAAATTAGCCAGTGTTGTACATCACCTGTGTTGTGCTAGAGATGAGAGACGGGCGCTCCCGGTCCCAGGAGACGGAGACGGAGACGGCTGTAGCGACACGCTGACGGCAGAGGGAGCAGGGGTAAGGGCAAGACCCAGTGATAAGGGCAGGGCTCAGGGCAAGACACAGGGCCAGGGTCCACATAAGTAGGGGCAGAGAATGGTAGTCTAGTCTTAGGGACGAAGACAGAAAGGCGAGAAATAACACAATTAGTCTGTTTACGTTAGTGAACACAGCAGATGTAGGATAGACTCTCTCTCTCTCTCTCTCTCTCTCTCTCTCTCTCTCTCTCTCTCTCTCTCTCTCTCTCTCTCTCTCTCTCTCTCTCAAGACTGGGCCGCAACCTGAATGTTGACCATCGAAAAACAACAGGGTCGACTTTTCTCCTCGCAAGAGACAAATCAGTCGACAGCGTTGACCGAGAGAGACCTTTATCTCTCTCTCTCTCTCTCTCTCTCTCTCTCTCTCTCTCTCTCTCTCTCTCTCTCTCTCTCTCTCTCGCCTGGGGGAAGGCAGTCGACACGATGCACACCTCCTTTTCTTGCCACAAACCCGCCGGACCCCAGGCGAGTCAAGTGACGCAGATACGACCACTGAGGGGAAATCCGGCCAGATTTTGGCAACATGGACCGCTCCTTCTGCTCCTTCTGCGTCGTCCTTTGTCTTGCCAGGCAACGCACGACCCGGTGTGAGTTCCTGTCTCCATCTGTCCAATGAACAGACCCTGATGTCCGTCAGTATCACATCATTTACTCAAAAGGCTTTACGCTTCGCCTTTTTTTCTAGGTCGCTTTCCTCGTCGCACACTTCTCATGTTCCTCACTTAGAAAATCTTTTTTCCAACATGATTTCACATTTCTTTCTCAGCTGTTTCCGTCTTCTTCTTCTTCTTCTTCTTCTTCTTCTTCTTCTTCTTCTTCTACTTCTTCTTCTTCTTCTTCTTCTTCTTCTTCTTCTTCTTCTTCTTCTTCTTCTTCTTCTTCTTCTTTTATCCATTTATATAAATTTGGCATTTAGGATATGGTTGCTGTCCTCCAGGAGATGACTTTATCATAGACCATCAGGTCTTCTGTTGCGTATCCTTCCTACGCACTGGCCTCCAACGGGTCTCCTGTTATGTGTCCTCCCACGTACTGGCCTCCAGCAGCTCTTCTGTAAGCTGGCCTTCCCAGGTATAACCCATTTATCTATTGACTGATATGTTTTTGATATATCTCACGTAACTAACTCACTCTCGGTTTTCCACATCTCTCTGTAATTCGCATGTATCTCCCCATCTCTCACAGTTCTTCCCTTCACGACGCACACACACACACACACACACACACACACACACACACACACACACACACACACACACACACACACACACACACACACACATCTTTCCTTTACTTTAGTGTTCATGTTCCCGCCTCCCGTCCACGACTTAACATTATTTGCGCCGCCTGAGCCACAGTGACTTAGTCATTGTGAAGTGTCTGTATTCCTTTCAAACTTTTAACCCAGTGATCTATGAGTTTCTGAGATCTTCCACTGACCACAGACCACCTCGAACTGACCCAGTGGTCTGTTGGTGTTTGAATTCCTCCGTGTTCTTTGTCTGTTGTGGGCCAGCGACCCAGTGAACTTAAAGTTGCTCTCATCGTCGACTTCACGAAGGCTCTCGACCACGTCAGCCATAAGTTAATCATCAGCGGAGCCTGTCAAACCTTTTGTGGCTGTTGAGTTTCATTCTGTGGTTTGCAGACTTCCTCAGTGGGCGTCGTCAGGTTTAACGCTTCCTAGGGTCGTCATCTCCATCCATCCATCCAGTCCCTCAGGTTGGCTCTGGTGTGACGCGCCCGTAACTTGTCTGGTCTGGGTAGTGTTAGCATCCCTGTGACGCGCCCGTAAACTTGTCTGGTCTAGCATTGCGTTGTGGAGGTGACGGTCAAGGAGTCATTGCTGAAACATGTGGATGTACAAGATATCATATTTTTTTTTCCAAGTAAACGATTATCTCCGCCCCTCGCCTCCCTCACTCCCTCCCTTCCAGTAATTTGATGGATGGAAGCTGTGCCTTCAACTGGTCAGTTGTGCTCCTCCTCCAGATTCATTGGTGTAACACCGGAACTTTACATACATTATTTTTTTCCGTTGTTCCTTGCGTACCAGATGGCGTCAGAAACAGATACAAAATGACATCATTTGCTCAGATCTGCTCTTTAACTGGTACGTATAACGCACTGGAACCAGAGCTCCCCCTTTAGCCACCCACATCCAGGGCCTCGCAGACCTCTCCCTGGCCGCTTCAGAGCTGTGCGTTGCACGTGGGGTCAGGGTAAAGTGGGTTCCTTTTGGGGTGGCAGGGGCGGGCCTCGACGATGCTACGCTTTTTCCCTGTCCGCTGACGATGGTGCCCCTTCGTCGGAAGTCCTGTGACCAGTGCGCAACACTCGGCCTAAGACCAATTCCCAAGACCCGTTAGTCTCCCCAGAGATTGAGTAACATCGCCTCGTATTTTCCCCAATAGACACGCTCCCCTCCCCCTCCTACACACACACACACACACACACACACACACACACACACACACACACAGACAACCTTACGTGTGTCTGTGTTTGTGTGTGTGTCTGTCTGTGTCTGTGTGTCTGTGTGTCTGTCTGTGTGTGGCTGAGCGGTTGCTGCGTCACACAGGTAATCCCGCCTCACTGGTTCGCTCCCAAATTAACTCCCTGAACGGTTATGACAGGACAGCTGAACCCAACTCGCCTCACTGATCCACTCTAAGTACTGTTGTCAGTTGCTCACTCGTGTCTTCGTGTATTTCAGTTAGGATAGCAGTAGCAGAAGTGATATATATATATATATATATATATATATATATATATATATATATATATATATATATATATATATATATATATATATTCCCTGGGGAGAGGGGAGAAAGAATACTTCCCAGGTATTCCCTGCGTGTCGTAGAAGGCGACTAAAAGGGGAGGGAGCGGGTGGCTGGAAATCCTCCCCTTTCTTGTTTTTTTTAATTTTCCAAAAGAAGGAACGGAGAAGGGGGTCAGGTGAGGATATTCCCTCTAAGGCCCAGTTCTATGTTCTTAACGCTACCTCGCTAACGCGGGAAATGGCAAATAGTATGAAAAAAAAAAAAAAAAATATATATATATATATATATATATATATATATATATATATATATATATATATACATATATGTATTATCAGTATCTCGTCTGGCCTTACCTGTGGACCTTCCTTATGTACGGACCTGTAAGCTGACCTCTCCTCCCATAGCACAGCCTGTGACCAGGCATCCATCGTGGAGACTGGTGCATCAGGCTGTTGGCTGCTGCGATTCGCATCCCCCACGTAGTAGTAGTAGTATCCCGTGGTCAGCTTAATGGGAAATTTGTGTTATTTCATTTTTTTGATTCATTTAAAAGGAATCCAAAGGGTTAAGCAGACGTTAAACCCCTGACGTTTATATTTACCGTAAGATTTCATTTAGCCATTTTTTTTCCTTTCGCTCGAGGGAAAATGTTTATTGATGTGGGTGTGAGTCAAGGCTGTTGTCCCCGAGATCCTACAATCCCCTCATAATGGTACGATCCTCCGTCCCTCACGGAATCCCCTTAACGGAATGAATAGTCTCTCGTGTGTGTGTGTGTGTGTGAGGAGTGGCGTTGGGTGAGGTGGGGTAGGAGGCGAGGCCGGAGACACGGTGAGGAGAAGAATGGGGGTGGGAATGGAGGGAAGTGGCGTCTAAGTATAGAGGTGAGTTAGGAGGAAGGGCACACACACACACACACACACACACACACACACACACACACACACACACACACACACGGGAGCAGGGAGTATGTAGATGCGCTACTGATGTAAGTATTCACATGTAGAGCCAGGGTCTATATCTCTCATATCAGTAACAGATTGGTTGATGTAGAGAGCGAAGGTTATACCCCATTGACCTGGACGATCAGAGACCAGACTATCATATTTAATGGTCGTATCGTCGTGCTCAAGGGTCGTACCCGTCATGCCGTTCTCAAAGATCGTACCGTCGTGCTCAAGGGTCGTACCCGTCATGTCGTGCTCAAGGATCGCACCGTAGTGCTCAAGGGTCGTACCGTCGAGCTCAAGGGTCGTACCGTCGTGCTTAAGGATCGCACCGTAGTGCTCAAGGGTCGTACCGTCGAGCTCAAGGATCGTACCGTCGTGCTCAATGTTCTCTCATCGCCAAGCTTAAGGGATTAAATGAGAGATGAGGACAAGAGAGGGAGGGAGGGAGGGAGGAAGGAGGATGGTAGCGATGAGGGAGGTGGAGTCAGCAGTGTTACGTTGCCCGCATTGTTGTTGTCGACTATGAGAGCCAGATGAGTGAGCCGGAGGAGGAGGAGGAGGAGGAGGTGGTGGGTTGGCTGTCTGTCTGTCTGTTTGTGTGTCTTCGTCCCAGTAACAGTACGTCAAACAAACGCTTAGTGGGGGCCCCTCCACAACAAATCACCAAGGCTATACGGCAATATAACCATTGCCAATTGGTACGCGTCCTTGTTAAGAGCCAGTTAGTGTAGTTTATTGACCAGCGAAGACAAAACAGAGTAAACAGATTTTAGAGGAACATGTCTCGTCTTTCGTATTATAGATATTTCTTTCATGTATTGAAAGTCTGGGACAAGTGAAGGAAAACTTTCTCCAACCTTTGAATTCCCTAGATTCGTAGTTCATTAGTCACAGTTTCAAGTTAATGATAAGCTAGGACATGTTGTGAGCGGTGCCAAGTGGCACTGATGAAATATATTTAGTATTCGATCATTTCCCTCGTGTTTCGAAGCAGATGGTTCGAACAGTGTGAACACCTGATTGGAACCTTTCGATGACTCGACGTTCCTCACCTTTAACCGTCTTGATTATTTTTAGGGTATCGAACGCTGGGGTATAATATTTAAGCAGGTGAGACGACGCTGGGAGAGTTGGGCCTCTTGTGGCAGTATTGAGGTATGACGTCTCGCTCGCCCTGGCTGGCGAGGCTGGGAACAATGGTGTGTGTGTGTGTGTGTGTGTGTGTGTGTGTGTGTGTGTGAGGTGGGGCGAGCGTGTTGCTTGTGGTCAGGCTGACGGCAGCCCACCACATCCTTGTGGACGGCGGTGCTTAAGAGGACGCCCTGAGATCCGTGGCCGACATCGGCCGATATGTTGTATAGTTACGGCTGAAGACTGATGAAAGTTCGCAAACAATTATGACAAATCAGTTCACCGTGATGACTAATTTTCTGTCAGTTCTTCTAGGGGCAGAAAACAGGTGAGGAAAAAAAGTTCAGATTAAAGTGGATTTAGGAGGTTATATACCCCAGTGTTGCTGAAAGAAAGAGGGTGTTCCCTCCCCGGTCGCTGCACCGCTGCCTCGTATACAGTGTAGAGGCACAGCTGTTTACGCGAGGCTTGAAAAAAGATATTTCCCCCTCCACTGTAGTGGAGGCAGGCATGGTAAAACACACCACACGCACCAGGCTCACCTTCTCTCAATTTAAACAGCCATTGGGGAATGCGCCACATTCTGGAGGGGGTGGTATGTTTCCCCAAACCTTGTATGTATTCGCGGAGGCGGAATTGTAGGGGAATGAGGAGGTGAGGGTTGATGTGGACCTCTTGTATATACGGACAACATCATCATCGACTCCGCTGATGTTAAGGGCCATGAGATCTCGGCTACACTGGAACCAGACCATCACCACTGGCTCAGCGAGTCAAAAGACAGATATATTCGCATTGCAAGATGTATGTATGACTCATATACGTGTGTGTGTGTGTGTGTGTGTGTGTGTGTGTGTGTGTGTGTAGAGGGTGCCACTAACGAGGCACTTATATTCTAGTGGGGACTTTAGTCTTTCATCAGTGGCATATCATGGTGGAGGCGGTTACTTTCCGGCTTGGTACAGACGTGAGTGTGGTGGATAATCAGACAGGGCCTGCCTGTGGCCCAGGGTGGAGGCTGCAGGACACCTTAACACAACGGGGGAGGACCCGCATGCCCCACCTGGGGCGTGGACCAGGAACCATATGCCCCACCTGGGGGCGTGGACCAGGAACCATATGCCCCACCTGGGGACGTGGACCAGGAACCATACGTCCCACCTGGGGACGTGGACCAGGAACCATACGCCCCACCTGGGGACGTGAACCAGGAACCATACGTCCCACTTGGGGACGTGGACCAGGAACCATACGCCCCACCTGGGGACGTGGACCAGGAACCATACGTCCCTACCTGGGGACGTGGACCAGGAACCATACGCCCCACCTGGGGACGTGGACCAGGAACCATACGCCCCACCTGGGGACGTGGACCAGGAACCATACGCCCCACCTGGGGACGTGGACCAGGAACCATACGTCCCTACCTGGGGACGTGGACCATTCCTCTTGAACGTGGGCATCACTTTCACCATCTTATCCTCCCGCATTGTTTTCGTATACTCACCATCGCTTATCATCATCCTAATCATCATTTTCCCACAAGTATCTTGACCACTACCAACCACACCTCACCCTTGTGGAAGGCACAACAGTCGGATGGGTCTTCCCTGTGGACGTCCTTGCGATAAAACAGCAAAAGGAGATGCCCATAACACGGTGACCAGACACGACTGACATTAAAAGCACCCACCATCATAATCCACTTCCCTCGGTCATAACAGTCGTATGGAACAATATTCTTCCTCCTGGGATGAGCCGCTGGTTCCCCGGGAGAACTAGGGAAATGAGCAGCTATCTTGCAGTATCAGCCAGTCACCCTTAAGCCACAGATATGAGTTAACTTCTCGAGTAATATAGCATGACTTTAAACGGTACGGCTTTTGAACACGACAGTACAACCTTTTGGTATAATGGCCCCTGACCTCTGACCAGACTATTAAGGGTCAGGTCGAAGGCCAGAGTGATCTTGTCTAAGGTTTGTACCGTCCTGCTCAAGGAGGTAACCATTGAGATTAGGTGCTCTCCGCAGGCACTGATTAAAGTAAGTAAAGTCCAGCTCTCTTTTAATCCCCTTCAACATGTTGCAGCTTTTGTGTTTGTGTGTTGCATTAACCTTCTGCTCTCTGGCTGTGTATGTCTCGATCCTCCCTAACATGCATCATGCATTTGGACTTGCAATAGAGTGTTGCAGATTTACATATTATGAATGTATAATGTCTTTCTTTGCAGGATTATTAGTAAAGTAGTGACAGTCATGTTGTTGTGACTGTATTCTAATATGTATGTAGATATAATTCCTTTTATCTTTATTTAGGCTGTCATATAAATATGTATGAACTACTAGAAATGCATCTTTTGATATTGATTTATGATTAGTAATGCATCATTCAGTGTTGATTTCTGTAGTATAGAGAGAGCTTCTTTTTTTTCTGTGTCCTATATTTCCTCCCCTGTAGATACGTTGCTCGTAACATACTCCCTGAAGAAGGGAAGACATCACGCCTGCACAACACATTAATACTTCATGATTTCCCCTCCATAAGAAACGTAAGAATCAATCAATGTGCACCATCGTCTCTATGCTCACTTCAAGACATCCTACTTACCTCTCGTCCACTAAAAAAAGAAAGAAAAACAGTGAAGGATCTCAAACACTAAGTTCACTTGTAACTTATGACCTACCATGTTTATATGTGTGACGCCCCCACCACCCAACCATCCCTCCACCCCTTCACTTTTGACCTTTTGACATTGTTTGTTTACCTCGGCAGAGGATGTCTGAGGGTCTTATGCTACGGACGGTCCTTCAGTACACCGATCCCAAGGTGGGTCTTCTGGGTTACTTTTGGGATAGGGTGTTAAATGGGCTTATTGTCTGTCCCTTCCACGTCCGCCGGGTTCTTCTGCTCTCCAGTACTCATAACCGTATCCATCCTCTCTCACTCCTCCTCCTCCTCCTACTCCTACTCCTACTCCTACTCCTCCTCCTCCTCCTCCTCCTCCTCCTCCTCCTCCTCCTCCTCCTCCTCCTCCTCCTCACCTCACTACCTCGCTTGTGCCTCATTACCTTAGCTTTTCTTCACACTAACTGTGAACTTACTCATCTCACGTACTCTCCCGAATTCAGACAGCAGTGTGTGGTGTGTGTGTGTGTGTGTGTGTGTGTGTGTGTGTGTGTGTGTGTTTGTGTGTGTGTGTGTGTGTGTGTGTGTGTGTGTGTGTGTGTGTATGTATCTCTCTCTCTCTCTCTCTCTCTCTCTCTCTCTCTCTCTCTCTCTCTCTCTCTCTCTCTCTCTCTCTCTCTCTCTCTCTCTCATTCGTCTGCCACCACCAGGTCTAAGGGGGGGGGGGGGGGGGGAAGTGATACCTTTCTTCTAGTTGGGTCTTAAATGGAAGAAGGGCTTTAAGTGTGTTGGCCTCAAGGAAGCAGTGTATATGAAGGGAGGCTTGGGTATATGATGATGTGGGAAGAAAGGCTGTATATATGATGATGTGGGGAGGAAGGCTGTATATATGATGATTTAGGAAGGGAGGCTGGGGTATATATGATGATGTGGGGAGGAAGGCTGTATATATGATGATGTGGGGAGGAGGCTGTATATATGATGATGTAGGAAGGGAGGCTGGGGTATATATGATGATGTGGGAAGGGAGGCTTCCATGTGTGCAGCATGAAGAACCCTCCCGACATACACTAATGCTTGGTTACTTGCCTGCTTGCTTGCTCGTATGCTTGCACGTTTCTTAACTCTAAACACATTGTAGGACTCAACACCTTGTTTTAGGGCACCATCATATGAATTCTAAGTTTCATTCGTCGAGTGATATAACTTTCAACCCATGACCACGACGGAACCACCTTGAGCACCTTTGAACACGGTGGACGACCCTTGAGCACGACGGTACGATCCTTGACCACGACGGAACGACCCTTGGGTATGAAGGCCTAGCCTCATCACCAAAGCTGGGACCCTGGTGTTCACGGGTGGTACCGTCAGGGTCAAATGGTTGTGACTGGTACACACGTCAGACATAAAGACTGTGGACTCGAACCTCAGATTTCCTGTTACAGAAGGTTTATAAACTTTCAGTCATATGTGCCGACTTTCCCTTTCTAAATGTATTATATCTCCTCCTCCTCCTCCTCCTCCTCCTCCTTCTCTTCCTTCTTCTTCTTACCGGCTGTTCTGTCATAACCAGAAAAAACATTATGGCTTCCCAGTTTATGTTGGCTTGATCTTCGTGTATGTGACTCTGGCTAATACAGCATAACACGCTTATCTAACTTCTTGCTGTAGTTCACACAATTGTGAATACAAATGAAGATTTTGCAGGGGGAGAGGTAAGTGACTGTACTTCTTATATATGTTCTGTAACGATTTTGTACTAACCATGTTTCAGTGGTACCCAATGGACATATTTTGGACTTGATTTGATTTCCCCAGTGGATAATTGTACATAACATCTGTGGAAAATCAATCAGGGTTTTTTTTGTACCATTTATTCACAATTTCTTTTTCAGTATTTCATGTCATCGTGTTCGTTGTAAGCCCAGTTTATATCACTATTATCTATGTAATATTAACTTGCCCTGTACTGGTGTATTTACTTATACAGATATGTGCTTTGCAAATGCCTTTAATTCCTTTTTTTACATAGTTCCTGAAGATAGAAGAATTAGAAATTACTTTCACGTATTTCTACTCAAAAGGTCACTAAATTATGATCTTTTTTTGTGAAGGTCGTTAGCTCCGTCTGTAGTTAGGGAGATGACTGTTATGGTCGTTGATGTTCACCCTTCCTGAACCAGGCAATTAGGTAGTTAGGACCACGAATGGTGTTGGATCCAGTCTTATTCATTTCAGAGGGGTAGTTCACACCCTGGGACGCATTTTGATGAAGGTAGAATCTTTGATGACACAGATTTGACCTCAATACACACACACACACACACACACACACACACACACACACGAGGCACCAGAGCACCTCTCGCAAGCTGACACCAACCATAGGTAACTCAACTCATACTAATTGATTGCCGCTGCATTGCTGTGTCTGCCACCGCATTGCTGCATGGCTGTGTATGCTCCCGTAACGCCCCGTAGAGCTGAGGGTGAGGGAAGGGCCGGCCCGGTGAAAGCGGGGCTGGATGATGGGGGCGCACCAGATGTACCCTTATCGTTGATCAGCTTATCGTGCAGGTTGCTTGGTGAAGCTTCGCCGTAGCGAGCAGGATTCTCCGTAATGTTTGGCGAGTATATGGTTTATTCTCAGTGTTTCGTCCATTACCAAACTTCATCGAGGCTGAAATGAGAAAGACCAGGCCATGTGTAGGTGAGGTATATGATCCGCGAGTGTAGTTTGTAGTGAACAGTTCCAAGAGGGGAGGGAGAGAGAGAGCTAGTGTCAGAGGTCAGAGGTCGAGGTCACAGGTGAGGCAAAAAGGTCAGTGTAGAGTTTTCTAGATCCCTTGTATCCTTGACCTCTGTTGAGGGGAGAGGGGGTTATATTGAAGACCGTGGAAGGTCAGGTCAAAGGTCAGCCTGTTATACGATCTAAGGATTATATTGTTGTTCTTAAAGATCGTGCCGTCGTGCTCTAGGATCGTACCGTCGTGCTCTAGGATCGTGCCGTCGTGCTCACGGACCGTACCTTCGTGCTCAAGAGATTTTCTGAGCCACTCAAACCATCCAATCACACACCATTTCGTTTAACGATCACCCTCATGACCCCACGTCATCCAGTCAGACATCGTTTCATCAAACGAGTTAAACGAACGGGCCCCCCCCCTCTCCTCCCCTCCCCCCTTTGCTCCTCCCCTCCGTGAAGATGAGAGATGCTGGCTTGAGGTGATATGTGAGGATGAGACACTAACATGACCCCATGAAGATGAGAGACACGGACGTCGCCAATCTCGTACCAAGACACAAAGACTGCCAGGGAGACGTAGCGACGACGTGAATGCAGTGCTGGTTAAGCTTAGCTCTCTCTCTCTCTCTCTCTCTCTCTCTCTCTCTCTCTCTCTCTCTCTCTCTCTCTCTCTCTCTCTCTCTGGGAGGGGCTTCTACACTTTTCGGAAGGGGGTGGGGGTGTCATATGTGTGTGTGTGTGTGTGTGTGTGTGTGTGTGTGTGTGTGTGTGTGAGGGTGAGAGAGAGGGAGAGAAGGGGGTTGCAGGCACGCAAGCGCGCCCGCGAGTCACCGCGAATGCATCTAAATTAGTGAGGGAGAGTAGGGGTGCGGTGGCAGGAGGGGCTGGAGAGTTTCGCTGCTTTGTCTGCGGTGATGGAAAGAGGAAAGGAGGTCAGGTGACCCAACCTGGGACCTATAAGTGACCTTGTCACACACACACAACACCTGAGAGGTCATCA
This sequence comes from Panulirus ornatus, assembly GCF_036320965.1. Taxonomy (NCBI): domain Eukaryota; kingdom Metazoa; phylum Arthropoda; class Malacostraca; order Decapoda; family Palinuridae; genus Panulirus; species Panulirus ornatus. Next base: position 24,680,533 of record NC_092271.1, on the reverse strand, counting down.
CCACACAGGTAATGACACCTCAGGCAGAGAGAGAGAGAGAGAGAGAGAGAGAGAGAGAGAGAGAGAGAGAGAGAGAGAGAGAGAGAGAGAGAGAGAGAGAGAGAGAGAGAGCAGCAGCAGCAGCAGGAGGCCGTACACCAGAACATCGACATAAGAAACAAGAACAGTGTCAAGGTGTCGGGGGATGAAAGTGACACTCCGGAGAGAAACCCGGACAGCGGCACCAACCTCCCTCCCTCCCTTCCTCCGCCACAGCGTCGCTCATATTCCCTTATTTCTCCGACGATTAAAAAATCAACTTTAAAAGAAAACCGAAAAAAAAATTGTTTTTAAGATTCCGAGTTTTATTGATACGGCGGAAGGGAGACCCGTATGTGAAAGAGGAGACTAGGAAGGCAGGAGTAATACGGGGTGTGAAGATTTAAGAAGAAAATGGGAAGGCAAGAAGAAATCGGAGTGTAGTTGCAAATGAAGAAAATGGGTTTGGGAAAAGAAAACGGAGTAGAGATACAGACCAGACTGAGAACAAATGGGAAGGTAAGAAGAAAACGGGGTGTAGCTACGGGTGAGAGAAAGGAGAAATGGGAAGGTAAGAAGAAAATGAAGTGTGGGTACAGACAGGAAAAAGAACACAATAGGAATGGAAGACGAAAATAGAGTTTACATACGAAAGTGAGGAAAAAATATTCTATAGACGATAGAAAATGACAATGGGAAAAATACACACACACACACACACACACACACACACACACACACACACACACATATATATATATATATATGTGTGTGTGTGTGTCAGAGTGCAATGGTTGGATGCTGGACGGCGGAGAGTAGCAGTGTGATTGAACATAGACGACAAACAGATGATAACATTTACATGCAACTTGAGACGTGTGTGGGAGTGAGACGGGCTGCGGTGTCTTGGGGGATAGCGTGGATGAATGAGTGTGGTTTGTGAGCTGAGATGTGTGTGGTTAGTGTGTGTGTGTGTGTGTGTGTGTGTGTGTGTGTGGAGTCATCAGGGAGGGTTGTGGTTTCTGAGTAAGTTTGAACATGACGTGTGTGTGAGTTGTAAGAGAGTTGTTAGGGACGTGTGGTTTGTGAGGAGGAGGAGGAGGTCAGTGACATGTGTGGTTTGTGAGGAGGAGGAGGAGGTTAGTGACGTGTGTGGTTTGTGAGGAGGAGGAGGTCAGTGACGTGTGTGGTTTGCGAGGAGGAGGAGGAGAGGTCAGTGATGTGTGTGGGTTGTGAGGAGGAGGAGGAGAGGTCGGTGACGTGTGTGGTTTGTGAGGAGGAGGAGGAGGAGGAGGTCAGTGACGTGTGTGGGTTGTTAGGAGGAGGAGGAGGAGGAGGTCAGTGTCGTGTGTGGTTTGTGAAAAAACGGCGGAGTTTCAGGAACTCCCACAAACCACTCCAAGAAAGCATGACGTGTGTGTGTGTGATATCATTTTTGCAGGGCACGTTTCCAAGGCTTTCATGCGTATATCATCGCCTCACATCTCAGGAACCCAGAGAGCCTTCCACATAACAATAGAACTAAAATATCTTCTCCTACACACACCCTCCTCACATTTGACCCAACACTTCTCGACAAATTCTTAAGCTCACATTCGACTCTCCTGGTTAGTCTCCGTGTCACAGTATTTATACACACTTTGTTAAATAGAATTACTGTATTTTTCTTCTTGTCTCTCAGAAAAAAAGAGGAATTTATACGATAATTTCGTGGTTGTCATTGTGTACAGCGCGTGAACATAGTAATAACTGTTCTAATGAATTATTCTTAAAGTATTAAGCTTCTTCTCTGGGATGGTGAACCCTCATCTTCCTCTAAGCCTTGTAGTTATACTCTTTCTTCTCTTATTCTCCTCCTCCTCCTCCTCCTCTTCTCGATATCATTTATCATACGTACGCGACAAAAAGAAAGTGGTCGTATTATTACGTTCAGTCTACCCTACAAGAACGTTTTCTTTAATACATGAATCCTCTTTTTTTTTCTTCTTCCCGTCTCTCTTTCTCTCGTATTTCTTTAAACTGAAGACCACAAATGGTGTTGTTTGTTGTTACAAGGCTCATGTTTATCTGTACTGTGAATTTTACGAGATAATTACCGAACTGCCTCAGAGGTGGAGAGGACTGTAATGGGATTCTATCTTAAATTTACGAAAAATCCCTGTTTTTTTTGTTTTTGTTTTTGTTTTCAGAAAGGGTCACTAATTTTGTTTTCCCCTTTGTTGCCCTGGGACATAAATATTTTTTGCTGCTACACATTTCATTTGTTTTCTTTTTTACACAAAGTTTTCCGGCTGCAGTAAACTTTTATGAATGTGTATTTTCATAGTGTTGTTGTTTCTGTTTTTCTTTTCTTATTATTATTATTATCATTATTATCATTATTATTATTGGGAATAATTCAATTTTTGTTCGCATCAAAGTAAATCATTGTCAAAAGTTTGATAGTATTGTTCCATAAATCTTGAACGTGAGGGATGATATTGCGTGTATTGCGCAGTAATCTGATATATATATATATATATATATATATATATATATATATATATATATATATATATATATATATATAGAAGTAATTTGTAGTATATAGTATTACGTGATAATAGAAAGATATCTATTTTTGATCGCCTTAATAGATGTTATCCGCGTCTGTATGGAAGCCACAATTTTTTTTTCTCTAGAACATCTTGTTGACATAATTTGTAATTACTGCCGTAATAAAAGTTGACATAATTGGGAATTACTGTCGTAAAAAAAAAAAAGTCTAAAAGTTAGTGGATAAAAATAAGCTTAATATATTTAGGTTTGTGCTGGGCTGACGATGAAATATGATTATAATGAAATTACTTCATATACTGATAGCAATATCAAAATTCTTTTCATGGATGAAGTATTAATTTGGAGTGATGATGCTCCTTTGTTATTAACAGTAAATGTGTAAGCTACGGTGAGCTCATACCTTATATGTACCATGTCTTAACTATGTATGTATGTATGCATACACCTACCCCAGCCTAAACTAGGTACTCATTTATCAACCAGTCGTGATGGGTGGATGAACACTTGGGTTGGCTGTTGGCCAACTGCCACGCCCAGGATTCGAACCCATACGGGTACGACCCTGCGCTGGACCGTGTTAACTCATGGTCAGCAACGCTAAGCACTGCACTCGGGGAACCCCTGGTGTGTGGTGTGTGTGTGTGTGTGTGTGTGTGTGTGTGTGTTTGTGTGTGTGTGTGTGTGTGTGTGTGTGTGTGTATCATGCATGTTCTTACGGCAAATGCAATATGTTGTAGCACATACTGTTTTCTTATAACATGCAGATTAAAGCAACACCAGCATGGTTGGGGTAAGTCTTGTAACACCTGGGGGGGGATGTATTTTTTGTTGTCTCTAAGTTTGTTATGATGTGACCAGCTGATGGTGACGTCACGGGTGGCTGAAGGGGGGTTAGTCGCCTTCCGACCTTTGTTTACATGGCCTCTTCAGTTGCCCCTCCAGCCTGTGAACATCACTCGACACAGGCTGGGCATCTGCCCCTTATCAGACACTTTACCCTTTTCATTTCCCTTAATTTTACAGTATGTCAGGATATCGCTGAACGTAAAATCAACTGATGTATTGATAAATGAGCTGGGACGGAGAGAAAGATTGTTAGAAATAGAGTACATGAAGAATATGATTGTGTGTGTGTGTGTGTGTGTGCGTGGATCGTACCTTCTGTGGGCCGTCGCACTCTATCCTCGTAGCTCGGTCTGCCACCAAGCTTCCCAGGTGAGGGCCTAGTCCACCAGTCTCTTTGTTACTGAAGACTTTCCCCTGATCAGAAAGACTATTTGCCAGTATCATCACACCGATGTTGGCCTCCGATATTTAGTCTGTTTTCCCAAACACACATTATGTATTTCCTAAAAGAAGAAGAAGAAGAAAAAAAAGGAGACTTTGCTCGTGTTATTCACAACGCTTATGCTACCCGTTTGAACTCTCTCAATAACAAACAGCTTGGCTTCGTATGTGTAGGCTTGAGGCCAGCTAGAACTCCCGAGTATTCTCTTGTGTTCAAAGTAAAATGAATATCCCTTGCCCTTTACGTTGTGATGAAAATAAGCTTTAGAGCTTTTAGCTTGTCTGAGTAACTCGCGGAAGTTTTACTAAATTGATATGGGTGGCGGGGGAGCCGTGAGCTATTTTTCTGCTTCAGCAATTTCTTCCTTTTTTTTTGCCCCAGCGACGTTACCCACACAGTGTAGTGCCAGGAGGTGGCAGATACAATGTTGTGAGTGGTGCTGCTGTTATTCCCGTCCTTCGTTGTGCTCCCCACGCCATGGACGTGTGAATTGTTTGTAAATAATGTATTCTTAGCCCCTGGAGTACGACGGTACGATCCTTGAGCACGACGGCGCCATACAACCCTTGAATAGGACGGTACGATCCTTGAGTACGACGGCGCCATACAACGGTACGATCCTTGAGTACGACGTGCTGATAACCAAGTCTTAAAGCTGAGGTCTACTGGAATATACATCCGTCTCGATACACTTGATTAGCATGGCTGTCGAGTGGTGGAGAGGGTGTCTCATGGCGCCACATGTGGCCCTACCACTGGGGTTTTTTTGAGTGGCACTCTGCCCCTCCTCCCGTGGGATACTGCTTTGTGGGGTGAGGCGGGAGGTGAGTGCCGTTGGTGCATTTATGCATCTGCTTCGTCAGGAGGAGAAATGTGATGGCTCGGGGAGCTTCGCAAAGATAGGACAAAGAAGGGAGGCCAGTTATACCGCAGGGTAGGAGTGTGTGGGCTTGGTACAACAGGTGCAGATGTGGACGGTAGCTACTGCAGGAATCGACGGGGCTCATATGATAAGAGACAAGAAATGTGCCACAAGTGGTCTCGTGCACAACATGATGGGGATTCTGCAGGAAGTACTGGGGGCGGGAGGGATAGGATATGCTACGTGTTGGACCCTCCTACATACAGGTGGCCGGAAGCTCGTGGGAACGTCCCTCATTCACTTCTTCACTCTCCCTTCCCCCCTGTCCAGCCTCTTCTGCCTCTCCTCTAACCACTCTGTTGGAAAAGGAAATATGTTGGAGGGAGCAGGAGGGAGAGGTGGGTGGGTGAGGAAGTGCCATCTGCTGTGTTGCCCTTTATCTACCAAAACTTTAATTAGATTATGATAACAGATGACCTCGTTATAGACCACTGTGGTGTTTCAGGTCAACTAACATCCGAATTTTATTGAGATTTCCCGTGACCCGTCCTTCCCATGTATTAATCAGATTAATTGGGAAAGGAAATGCTGAACCATGAAAGCCAACGTAATTACCCCTGAAGTCGAAATGTTTAAGGGTCAGGTTAAAGGTCACGCTTTCAATGTCGTACCGTCTTGTTCAAAGGGTAAATGACACCTACCTTTCCCCCATCACTACAAGTCTTCTTGTAAATAGTCTAATCTTTCGCATAGAAAGTAATGTTTCTAGTCATACTAAAACAGGTTTGCATACCCTCTGAACAACTAGTATTACGAAAACTATTTCTATTTCCGAAGTATATGAAATCCTCTGTGAATATTGTATATTCCTACTGAGGAAGGTGGAGACAAAAGGTTGTCATGCCACAAATTTCTAATGACTTTGGGCGGAATTCACAAGAGGCCTGTGGGGAAAGTTGCCTTAAGAAATTCAGTAAGAATGCAGAGGTCTCCTTTGAGCAGAAAGTTAGGCCACCGCCTCTTGAATAATGAGTAATGAGAGGAGATCTTTACCGCCAAGGCTCTCTCTCTCTCTCTCTCTCTCTCTCTCTCTCTCTCTCTCTCTCTCTCTCTCTCTCCAATGAGAAACATTTCCAGCGATTGTCATTTTCCTTTCATTGTCCTCATAGACTGAACAGGAATATAGTTTATGACAGTGATAAAACCTCGCATGAAAATGAAGTGCTTATAATTGATGGTCATTGTTGGAGAGTAATCATTTACCCGTCATCAAATCAGTTGACGTGTGTGTGTGTGTGTGTGTACGTGTGTACGTGTGGAAGAGGACCGGAATGAGGCCTGAGTAGACCGAACATAATCAGTTTGGCTTCGCATTGTCTTGATACCAACGTATTGATAACATTTATAGCAGAGGATTTGAGGATTTCCCCTCGTTTCTGCCCATTGTTCTGATCCTATTTTTGTTTGTTTTTCAAGCGTCCATAAAAAGTTTCTGTGAAAAACAAAATCCTCTTCAAGTTTTCCCGGCTGTATAATTTGTTTCTCTGAAAAAAAGAAAAGAAAAAACCCGATGTGAAACCCTGAGTGGAACGGGATTTTATAAAAAAAAACCTATTTTTTCTTTCTACTTTGTTTAGCCAACCCTGCAAATTGGCCAGTTAGGACGAGAGGTAGAGAGGAGAGAGATGGATTCGATCAGATGATCTCTGTTACCATGCGAGGGGGGGTTGTGGAAACATCCACGACCTTGCCCTTGCCAGAGAACGGACTCCCGAGTGTACAGTATGGGAGACATAGGATCCAAGCGGAGCCTGCCTAAGACATCCTGCGACTCACACTTTTTAAGGGACAGGAAACGAGGCGCGTCACAGATAACGGATCCTGACACAAACACCAGCCACTGCCGCTCAGCTCCAGCAGGACCACGTACTGTAAGCTTGGTCAGTGTCGCTCCGTCTTGGTGTTTGCGAAGTGAGTGAGTGTGTGGGTTGTCGAAGCCTCGCTCCTCCGGTGCGGATTCTCTCGTCCAGTCTTGTTTTTCATGCAGGGATCTGGAAGGGTCACTGTTGGTGATGATTGCCTGGTGGTGACGGCTTGACCGTAAGGTTACAAGACCCCCCGCTGGACTTAGGGATAGAGAGAGCTGTACGTGCGTGTGTTGTGTTGTTCGGTGCTGCGACCGCCCAGAAAACGAGCTTCCTGTTCCACTTTGGATATGAATATTGGTTCACTTACATACGCTTGAAAGTCTTTTGAATTTCTAGATCCGAGAAGACTCGCTGTTGGCCACACTAGTGGCCGAGACAGTTGATATTCGTAATCTTAGCAAAACATGTGAGAGAGAGAGGGAGAGGGAGAGAGAGAGAGCAGACAACGGTGCTGCATTGGACTTCTCCATTGTGTTGATTATGCGTTTCTAAACCACCCACAACCAGACGACGTAGTTGTGTCAACAAGAACGGAGAGGAGTGAGTTGCTCGCATCACAGTGTGACAACATCGGGTGATCTGCGAGGGTTGTATGGAAGTTGTTCTCCTGGGCGAGGATAGCACGAGTCCAGTACGGAGGAGATCTTTGACGTAATGAGCACATCACTGTGAGGACAAACCCCCTTGCTCCCTTCCCTCACGCAGTGCCTCTGCGTCTCCAAGACACCTGCGTTCGTCGCCGTCATTGTTATGAAGGAAAGCGAAACCCTGGATGATGAATTGGATTCTCTTTAATAGTTAAGTCCGACTGAGAGACTTGCCGCAGCAGCAAGTAGTGATGGTGATAAAGACGAAGTTATCAAAGGCAGTGTCGTGGTCCGCCGTGGCTTCTCCTCCTCCTCCTCGTCCCACCACAGGCCACAGCTCATCATGAATCACAAGCCAGGATGAGCGGGTAGGGCCCGACGAGAGGAAACTGTCCAGTTGCATGATGGTTGACACTATCAATCAGTCTCTGAGTTGCTCCACTCTCCTCTTCTTCCTCTCCTTCCTTCACCATTCCTAGCGCACCAGGACGCCGTGATAACGCCCTCTGGGCATAGACTGTGTGATGACACAGTTCACCAGTCGTCACATCCGGGATGTCAATCCGCTGGGCCACAGAAAGCAGTGGCTTCCTTGCGATCGCGACCCACAGCAACAGAATCCAGTTCCTCTCAAACGTGTTGGAGAAAAGTTGAGGACGAGAGACACGGAAGGTGGAGAACGTTCGGAGGGTGGAAAATGTGAAGTCATAGTCGCTGACGTTGGTGGTGATCCCGGTGGTGTTTCTCCTGACGAAATATCCTGCTGTAGTGGGAGCTCGCCTGCCGCAAGCTTGGGCGGCGACACACGCCCGATAGAAACAGAGAGCGGGAACGGTGTTGACGTTCTGACAGAGAGTGACGGTGGGTGTGCGAGGATTACGAACGGTGAGGAGGATATTGCAGGCGACACCATGAGATACGGAGGCAGTGTCGACAGAATTGGTGACCCCGACGGACGATTCGGAGACTTAGGCGGGAAACCCGATATGGCAGATTGGAAAATCGGGGGTAGTGACGACAAAATCGGATACGCCAAGAGAAAAATCGGAGACAGGGAGATCGGTGGCAGTGAGGGAAGAATTGGAGGCAGTGACGATAAAATCCAATGCCAGAACAAGAGAAAAGGTGGCAGTCTTCCGAGTTTCGAAGACCGGGACGTAGATATAGAAAACTGTGAGTGGAAGACAGGAGGCCGAGACGGGGAGACAAAATGTATCCATCCAGACCTTGACGGCAAGAGCGTCTGGAGCCGAGAGCCTAATGAGGGTGACACCCCGGGTGATGATTACGAGAGTAGAGCCAGCGAGGGTGACCTTAGTGGACCAGCTCGTTCCGTCGGGAGAAGCAAGCCCCCTGACATTAAGTTCGAGGAAGTGATCGAGAAGACCATTACCCATAATCCAGCTAGTGTTAGGAAGCTGAATCGTGCCTCCTCCTCCCCTACACCCAATAGGACGAAGTCCTCGCCCGCAGATGGTTCAAAAATGCGACGAATTATTGCCAGGTTGTTCCTTCCTAAGTCGGGTTCCGTCATCTCCTTCTTCAGCAGCTTCCTCGCCTCATACACCTTCAGACCCTCCCGCAGGAGGGCAAGCGATCCCACGCCCATGAGTACAGAGACGAATGATGAGGAGAAGACGTGGGAAAAAGACGAGGAAAGGATGACGTTAGAGGAAGCTGCGAGCGAAGTTCACGCAGGCTGGAGAGAAAGGTCATCCGCGGAGACCCACGCCCTTCACGAGGAGACGACAGAACCCGACGGGGATGCGAGATTGGATGATAATGAGGAAGCCGAGGAAGGTCCTGGAGATGAGGACAAAGCTGACGAAGACAGAACATCAGAAACTGATAAAGAAAACTCAGACTCAAAGGAAGAAGAGTGTGATATTAACGTGGGTGATGATAATGACGTGTTCTTCGACCCTGAAGAGGGTAAATGTGAGGAAGATTTGGAAGAATGCGAGGGGAATAGCTGGGACAGCGACCTATATGATTGCCAAGACGGTTTGCAGCAAGGTCAGGGGTGGGTAAGGAAGAGGGTGTCTCAGATCGAGAGGCAGATCTCCATCAGACAGGAGCAGCAGCATTTGAAGGAGTTAAAGAGACAGTTGACGGGACGCGCGGCAGCATTTGCATCCCACATATCAGACGGGGCTGCTGAGACAGAGAGGCCAGCCGAGTGCGATGGTGATAAAGGCGCCACCTATGGGCTACGTCAAGACATGGAGGAGAGCGACGCAACAACGAGGGCTGAGAGCTCGGCGGAGGACAGCGACACTGAGGTGGAAGAGGACGAAGTGCAAGGGACGGTGACACTAAGGTCGAAGTCCAGGGAACGGAGTACCTCCATGTACCGGTACTCCACCCGACCCACCTCCCTGTTCCGGTACTCTGTGGTACGGCCCAGGACAGTCATCATCGGCCTCGGGTAGGTACCAGCCATCATCAGCCTGGGGTAGGAGATGTGTACTGGTCATACACCATGTTGTAGAGCAGTTGGGATGGTACTGCCATGATTATTGTGTGGGGCATTACAGTGATGCGGTGGTTAGCGTTGTTTAGTTTAGTACGGAGTGGGAGTAATGGATTTACTGTAGGGGAAGGGGAGGTGTGAGGGTGTCCATATTTTGTGTAAAAGTTTGGCTTTTATAGAAGTAGGAAAGGAAGCCTCACTTGTATTACTGTGTGGGTGGAATGAAATGTCAAGCTTAGTATTAGACAGCGTAAAGGGTATACCATAGCGTGATGGGAAGGGGATTATTGTACTGTAGTTACGTGGTACTGTAAGTTACAGCATGGGTTGCTGTAATAAGGGCAGGGAATGGTACTACAGTCACGGTGTGGGGAAAGTTTAGTGGAGAAGGGGTTATACTGTAGTTACAGTGTGACAGAGTGTGGTGGAAAGGGGGTTATGATGGTTATTGTATGGGTCAGTGTAGTTGGATGGGATGGTCATCCTTTTACCAGATGATGCATGTAGTGTCGGGGTAATCTTGTAGTTTGTATCGCTGGGTAGAAGGTTGTATTGTAGTTACAGTAAAGGGTTAGGGTACTGTAGTATCGTATACATTTTCAGTGGTGCTGCAGGCCTGATCGAAAGGAGTTGTTGCATTAGTCTTGTGTGGAACAGTGTGGTGGGGAAGGAGATCATGATTCGGTGACTGTGTTGGGGGGTATTGTGGTGGTCGATTCCCCTTCACAGACGCAGCTGAGGATTTCCCTCCTGTCATTCATGTCACTGAAACTTCCTTTGTTTTGTTTACATAACCTTTTACTGGGTGAACTCGGGGGTGAAGCCTTTGTACAACCATACCGTTGACTCATCTTGCACCCCTCCCCCCCCCCCCACACACACACACACGCACGCACACACCAGTACATTTCCTTCGCTGTCTTCTGTGTCCAAGAGCTGCATTTTGATTCGTTCATTTCGTTGTCAAATGACTTACTGCGGTGCGTGTGTGGAGTGAGGAGTGACTCGCTTTCGTTGTCATCATAGCCAGTGTCCAGGAAACCATATGGTCATGTTGCGAGTGGAAAAGTTTGTGTCTATCACAGGACGAAAGTCACGTCGAAGAACTCACTGTAGAGGAGTCAATCCGTACTCTGCTTCTGATCGTTGCGCAGCCTTTTGAAGCTGCAGGAACCCTTGGAGAAGAGGTTCCGGTGTTATATGATGATGATGAAAACTAACAGCTTAAACGATGATAGAAAATCCATTAATATGATTTCTCTATACAAGGTGAAATATGTATAGAAGCCAAACAGGGATTTTTCTTAACACAATATAAATGAATTAAAAGAATACAAAACTACATAAAGTCATGTTCTCTGTACTTTAAACGTGTCACACTGGGGCACTGGTAACCTTTCTAAGAACGTTTGTGTTGGTTTCCCACATATCCTCTCACAGTAGCCAAGCCTTTCTTGAATATTGTGTTTATTTTCCACTTTGCAAATTATGGTTAAGTTTAGGCCACATGCCCACACCCAGGAACATACACATCGGCCATCACACCTGAGATTATGACTTTTTTCTTCACTTTACACATGGTAAAGTAACATTCGAGGTGTGAATTAAGATTCTGATAAAGAAGAATAAAACCTGCTTTGTGTTGTAGATCAAAACACCAAGCATATAATTCCTATTTCCCTACATCTACCTCCCTTCTTAGTCTATCTCTTCATCTCCTCCCACCTTTCTCCTCTCTCACCAGCATTGAGAAAGCGACCCCTCGAGCCATTTTAGCTTTCCGGACTTTCGACGACTGGTGGGCATGTCACACAAACTTTGATGGTCCGCGAGAGACAGGCTCCGGGTAAAGACACGTAAACGCGTCCAGCGACGTGGATCGTACGAGAAGGCTGACGTTTAAGGAGAAACAGTGTCGTAAAATTTCCGTCCGCCGTTCGGAACTCCTCATCACCGTGTGTGTGTGTGTGTGTGTGTGTGTGTGTACCAGCTCGTGTGTTTGACTTGATAAGTATGCGTTCTAGAGTTCAAGACTAACTGCAGCCATTGTCGTTCATAATTTTTCTTAATTCGTCGAATAATTAGAACTAATCACGTTTGAGAATACATGATTAATTTGTCGATTTCTGTTAGCTATCAGCCGAATGCTCGCTCACAGGGGCTTTGGATTCAGGGCTTTGATAACAACTGGTTGTAATAATGTTTACTGTTATTACAGAGTTTAAGCTTAATCTGTCATAGATACGGTACGTCGGAGACTTTAGCTACATGACTAAACCATCAAGACGGACGTTGCAGTTATTGCAACATAAAGACAAAATGTATAAGGAAATGACAAAGCAGATGATGCGAGTATTTCAAATAGTCCTAATGGCATTATGAGTTTCCACAGTGCTCCTGCCTACACACTGTTAATGTTATTTCCTTATACATTATCATTAATGCCTTCAATCCACTCACAAGAGATTGTCGTATGTGCGCTAGAAATCGTTATTTTTTCTGTATAGGATCATACAGTGCTTTTTTCTTAGTATCCACTACTCTAACCTGTATATATTTCCCCATTTATCTTTATATTTTGTAATCGACGTGAGTGTGTGACAGCACCACCTGTGACATCTTGGGTAACGGGAGGTCAGAAGCTGTTTTAAGATTTTGACAGAAGAGCATAACGTTGTTGACCATTTCCTGGGAGTCATAAGTAGTTTTCTGAGCTTTCCGAGTTTGGAAGGAACGAGAATGTAAATTCACTTTGACAATGAAGAAAAAGTTCAGAAATAAAAGGTTTTATATCACTTTTTTTTGTTAAACATATTGATTATAACATAAACTGCGTCTTTGATGATAGTAATAATTATGATAATCATTGCTAAAGACTGATATTTCACTTAAAAGCTGTAATGTAAGAATGAACACATTTAACATACAAACCCGGGATAATTGAAATGTAAACATGTTCTAGGGTCGACGTTATGGAATACACCTTGCTTTCCAGAGTGTGTACGGAGACTCAGTTCTTCAGCGAGTCCTTCGGCGATGGCGTCAGTGAGACGGAGAGCGAAGACGAGGAGGAGGATGGCGCGCCCACCACGCCCCACACCACGCCCACCACGCCCCGCGCCCCATCACCCTCCAGGACCTCCCGCCCGCACTCCCCACTCTCCGATATGGATACAGAATCCAAGAGGAATTCTCAGGTATGAATATATATGAGTATATGTTCAGATTTATTATCTGAATCCTCTGATATATCATTTCTTACCATAACATCAGATCTGACTCGGTCAGGCGTACATGATACATTTCTTTCCATGCATGGTATAATAAAATTGACTTCAGTGGGGAAATTAAGGTTCCACAAACTTTTTCCACAAACTTTTCTTCAGCTCTCTGAACTGGAACAGTTGTTCACATATTTCTGTATCATACCCCAGGCTGTGAGCACCGAACCATCCGACTTGGAGGACCACAGTTCAGTCACCACCAGCGATTTAGATTCTTGTCATGACCTCGCTGCCCTTGATGCCCGTAAGGACAAGGCATACAGGATTGCCCATGAGCTCCTGCACACAGAGAGGACATATGTTAAGGTCTTACATTTAATTGATCAGGTACGATATTTTTTCCCTCTGTTCATTAATCATGAATTAATCTCGGTGAACGGTCAGGTGCATGCATGACTTTAAATCCCTTTTTTCTTCTTTTCTCTCCGTTTTTTAGTTGCATAAAAGAAAAACAGTATTGTCATGAGTTTGTGACATTGGTAGAATTATATCCGGAAGACAATTGATTCTTCCCTTCACCTGCAGGAGTTCCAGTTCCGTGTCGACCATGAGAACCGGGCGCATCACATGTTCCCACATGACGTTATTCCTCATATGTTCTCAAATGTTAAGTCCATTTACAAGCTACACCACGACTTCCTTCTACCACAGTTGGAGGAGCGCATGGCTCAGTGGGAACGTAACAGAAGAATAGGTGAGCCCAGAGGGAATGACAAAGGAGGCTGCGTATGATTTTTTTTCTTTTTCAAAGTATGAGCTAGAGAGATTCATTTACCACACAGTTGGAATGAGATATTCCATTTCATAACCCCTTCAGGAAAACTTCGCTAATGGCAAGGTTATTAATGTCAGTAACCGCTTGAGGGCCTTCTGTGAGATTATCCTCATATCTTCTTGAAGCAGGACGATATATATTCAGTACTTGGGTAAAGCTGATTGCTTTCGTTCTTGAGCAGGAATACACTTTCATAATCTACCTCCTTTGAGTTTCAGATATTCAGGATCATTTTAGTGGCGTAATTCGATGTGATGATTTCATTGGATTAAGGTTTAACTTTTTTTTTTCTGAGGAAATGAATTTATATACACAATATTCATTATGATGAGAATATAGCAACTGTATTTATTTCTCCCTTTTTTTCCTATATTATCTTAACCATTTTGCATATGAGTATGTAAGAATTACAGTTAAGAACTTTTGTTTCAGGTGATATCATGAAAAGCTTTGCTCCTTTCTTGAAGATGTATACTGAATATGTGCGGAACTTTGATAATGCAATGACTCTCATCAATCAATGGCAATCAAAATGCCCACGTTTTGCTGCCATCATGGACGAAATTCATGTAGGTCGACATTATTAACTTCATCCAAAATTCTTTATATATATATATATATATATATATATATATATATATATATATATATATATATATATATATATATATATATTTCATGCTTGTTCGCTGAACTATAAATCTTACTGTGGTTCCCTCCTTTCCAAATCAATACAGGAGGGGTTGCATTTCCAGCTAGCCCCCGCCACCACCACTCCCTCTCTCTCTCTTTCTCCATGTACATATAATTATCCCTGGGAATGGGGGTAGAAAGAATACTGCCCACCATTTCCCTGTGCATTGTAAAAGGCAAATAAGAGGGAAGTAAGGGGTTAAAATCCTTTGCTGTAATGCTTTCCAGTAGAACACAGTAGCCAATTGAGGGAGGATCCTTTCCACTAAGGTTCATTTTTCTGTTCCTAATGCTACCGCGCTCACAGGGGAAATAATAAACACGTATCATATATATATATATATATATATATATATATATATATATATATATATATATATATTATTTATATTTATTTATTTTGCTTTGTCGCTGTCTCCCGCGTTAGCGAGGTAGCGCAAGGAAACAGACGAAAGAATGGCCCAACCCACCCACATACACCTGTATATACATACACGTCCACACACGCACATATACATACCTATACATATCAACGTTTACATATATGTAGACACACAGACATATACGTATATACACATGTACATAATTCATACTGTCTGACCTTATTCATTCCGTCGCCACCCCGCCGCACATGAAATAACAACCCCCCTCCCCCGCATGTGCGCGAGGTATCGCTAGGAAAAGACATCAAAGGCCCCATTCGTTCACACTCAGTCTCTAGCTATCATGTATAATGCACCCAAACAACAGCTCCCTTTCCACATCCAGGCTCCACAGAACTTTCCATGGTTTACCCCAGACGCTTCACATGCCCTGGTTCAATCCATTGACAGCACGTCGACCCCAGTATACCACATCGTTCCAGTTCACTCTACTCCTTGCACAGCTTTCACCCTCCTGCATGTTCGGGCCCCGATCACTCAAAATCTTTTTCACTCCATCTTTCCACCTTCAATTTGGTGTCCCACTTCTCCTCGTTCCCTCCACCTCTGACACACATATCCTCTTTGTCAATCTTTCCTCACTCATTCTCTCCATGTGACCAAACTATTTCAAAACACCCTCTTCTGCTCTCTCAACCACACTCTTTTTATTACCAAACATCTCTCTTACCCTTTCATTACTTACTCGATCAAACCGCCTCACACCACATATTGTCCTCAAACATCTCATTTCCAGCACATCCACCCTCCTCCGCACAACTCTCTTTTCTTTTTTTCTTTTTGCTGTTCTTGCCTTAACAAGGTAGTACTAGAAACAATGGAATCAATTATTTCTCCTTGTTTGATTTAATGTTCATTTACCTTTACCCTTTCTAAATTTGTTGTATTAGTAATTCCCCTTAACAACTTATCATATTTCGGTTCATGCATCCTTATTCCTTCCTATAAATTTCTTTTCTTTTAATTGCTCGTCATAAATCATAGGTTTTGCTGCATGTCAACTTTTATTCCACATGGCCTTTTTTCATTACCACACTGACATATGTTTGTATGCTCCTCACCAGTCCATGGAGGTCTGTGGTAACCTGACTTTGCAGCATCACATGCTGTCACCTGTACAGCGAATCCCCCGTTATGAAATGCTGATAAGGGACTATTTGAAAAAACTGCCCGAAGACTCACCAGATCGACATGATACAGAGCGTAAGTACTTTGCAGTAATTTGATATCCTTTGGTGGGTTAACATCTTATCACAAAGATTCTCACATTTGACAGATTTTAACCATGTTCTGTGTAAGGTAAGTTTCTGTAATCTAATCAAAAGTAATATAAAATGCTACAGGGGTCCTGTTCTAACTTTCCAACTTGAAGAGCTTAGTTCAGGTATAATTTGTGTGGTATGCTTTTCAATCATTACACTTATCTTCCACGAAGTAGCCTGCATCTTGTCCTAAACATTATCTCCCCACTCGGCAGGAAAGTGGCATAATATTTTTCCATTCATTAATGCTCTGACTTTAGCAAATTCATTATTTGCATACTTTATGAAACCAAATTGCTGTACTGCTTTTCTTTCTTATAACAGAGGCCCTCCATCTGGTATCCACTGCTGCAAATCATGCAAATGATGCCATGAAAAAGATAGATAAATTTGAAAAATTACTTGAAATTCAAGAGAGTCTTGGGGGTGCTGAAGATCTTGTCTCTCCAACAAGAGAACTTATCAAGGAGGGCAAGATTATTAAGATCTCAGCTAGGTCTGGAGACCACCAGGAGAGATACATATTTTTGGTAAGTACTGTTACTTTTTATGGGCATTATAACTTTCCTTATATTGGACAGCACATCTAAGGGTAATAGAATCACTCCTCTCTCTCTGTCTTTTACTGTCTTAACATTTCAGATTTTAGATCATGTAATATTTATTTTTATCTTTACAGCTAACTGATTTGCTACTGCTGTGTTCTCCACGACGGATGGGAGGTAGGGTGATGAGTGGTCCTCAGTATCGTCTTCGTGCTAAGTATCACGTCGAGAACCTTATTGTGCAGGAGGGAGATAATCTTGAAACAGCAAATACATTTTACATCAAGGACAACAACAAATCTGTAGAACTTTATACTCAGTAAGTTAGAGATGAAAAGAAAAAGATGTGGTTTTTACCAGTTATTCGACTAACATAGCTTGGAATCATATTTCACCCTCCATGCCAGGATTGTTGGTTTTAGTTATTGTCTCATTAACCATTTCACTCTTAACTATGAATGTGTATGATTTTAGGTAGAGTCCTTTCTGTGGTTTCTTTACTTCGGCAGTAGTTGGTAGGCAGCCACTGACTAGAAGGGTATGTTACTGTTACTACCTGCCTGGGTATCAGGAGGGTTGGTAATTGCTGCGAAGTAGGCCAACACTTCAGTGGTTGTCAAGTTGCACTCTTCTAACCCAGGTAGCTGTCTTTTCTTTCTGCCTCACCCACATGTGGATTGCTGGCATTTCTTCCCATAAAAATACAATCTCTCCTTGTCATACAAATCACTTGAGAACACAACGCAAACAGTTCATGTTTGTAACTTTAGATTTTCCTGTAGTGAGTGCTATGCACTAGCCCTGCCCTTTGACAAAATGATGGGAACAGTAGACAGAAGTAGTAGGTGGGAATATTAGGTAGAAACAATAAGTAGGAACATTAGGTAGGAGCATTAGGTAAAAGTAATAGTTTCAAATATTAGGCAGGAATATTGGACAAACACATTAGGTAGAAGTAGTCATTATGAACATTAGATAAGAGCCTCTGGAAATACTGTAAAAGAGCCGCATTCTGCCAATGGCCTGTTAAGAGTGAGGCACTAAAGCTGAAGTGGCACTGGAGTTCACCAGTTATGGAAACTCCTGCTGTGACAACACCCTTGCAGGAGTTCCCAGAGTAAACAGGTACCAGAGATACTGTAGATATATAGATTTACTTACTAGACGCAATTGTAGGTACCATATGTTACCTGCATCTCTAACCATGTCACAGAAATATGCATAGTGATCAATAACCTAGAAAAATACCATGATGAGAGGATACATATTCCCTATCCTGACACTCAGTGTAAATAAATCAGGCTTGTTGGAGTTAAAATGACAATAACAGCCAACTCATATTTGAAAATATTTGGGAACATTGAGGAGGAAAACAATCTCCCAGACCTGAGCCTGACTTGCAGTAAAAACATAAAATTATTTACTTTTGAAGTTCAGCAAAAGTAACAAATAAATATTGATGAAGTTATATCAGTATATTCATTACAATTAAGAGAATTGAGTTCCACATGCAGTGATCATCTTACAAAATGTTGTTTCTTTTGTACTAATGAACAGTTAAATGTAAAACCACATGACTTTAGAAACTCTTTCTTGTAGTATAATTTATCTTAATAATGTTTAAAGTGATCACTGCAGGTGATATAAACTTCTAGTACCTGTAAAGAAGCCATTGATATGATTTTTGCTGATACTAATAAGTATTCAATTACTAAAATCTCTGAACACTATACTGGAAATCAGACACCTGTCACCATATTTACATTGAAGATTTTTTAAGTCACTGTACAAAATATTTTACAGTATGTATGTTCATCTTCTCACATATGTATCAGTCCCTTACATATGAAAAAGCTTAAAGTTAGAGAAGTCTACAGTAAATTAATAATAGAATAAAGTGCCTCAAATTGAGAAATGGAAGCACACAAAGGATCTTGTTTAGTATTATGAAATATTTGATATTAGCTTACATCTACCTTTTTTTGGAAGTCACTGAAAGCTTCATCTTTGGTATAAGTGAGTAAATCACTTGAACTGATTCTTTCATTCATCAATTTTCTTATGCAGAACCTTAGAAGAAAAAGAGCAGTGGCTGGAGGCTTTTATTCGGGCAATCCATGAAACTTCTCAGCGGAAATCATCCCTCAAACTTCACTTTAACCCTGACCAGCGAATTGTGGATGTGGACCTTGGTCAGAAGCAGCCCATGCTGATTCGATCAGATTCAGTCACTAAGTGCATGGAATGTGGTAGTCAATTCACCATGGTACGGAGAAAGCACCATTGCAGAGCATGTGGGGCGGTGAGTAGACAACGGTTAAGTATAATAAAATATGAATATATATATATATTTGAAAAACTGGAGGAAGTGAAGTGTTTTAGATATCTGGGAGTGGATTTGGCAGTGGATGGAACCATGGAAGCGGAAGTGAATCACAGGGTGGGGGAGGGGGCAAAAATTCTGGGAGCCTTGAAGAATGTGTGGAAGTCGAGAACATTATCTCGGAAAGCAAAAATGGGTGTGTTTGAAGGAATAGTGGTTCCAACAATGTTGCATGGTTGCAAGGCATGGGCTATGGATAGAGTTGTGCGCAGGAGGGTGGATGTGCTGGAAATGAGATGTTTGAGGACAATATGCGGTGTGAGGTGGTTTGATAGAGTAAGTAATAATAGGGTAAGAGAGATGTGTGGAAATAAAAAGAGCGTGGTTGAGAGAGCAGAAGAGGGTGTTTTGAAGTGGTTTGGGCACATGGAGAGGATGAGTGAGGAAAGATTGACCAAGAGGATATATGTGTCGGAGGTGGAGGGAGCAAGGAGAAGAGGGAGACCAAATTGGAGGTGGAAAGATGGAGTGAAAAAGATTTTGTGTGATCGGGGCCTGAACATGCAGGAGGGTGAAAGGAGGGCAAGGAATAGAGTGAATTGGAGCAATGTGGTATACCGGGGTTGACATGCTGTCAGTGGATTGAATCAAGGCATGTGAAGCGTCTGGGGTAAACCATGGAAAGCTGTGTAGGTATGTATATTTGCGTGTGTGGACGTATGTATATACATGTGTATGGGGGGGGGGTTTGGGCCATTTCTTTCGTCTGTTTCCTTGCGCTACCTCGCAAACGCGGGAGACAGCGACAAAGTATAAAAAAAAAAAAAATATATATATATATATATATATATATATATATATATTTTTTTTTTTTTAATTTTCCAAAAGAAGGAACAGAGAAGGGGGCCAGGTGAGAATATTCCCTCAAAGGCCCAGTCCTCTGTTCTTAACGCTACCTCGCTATCGCGGGAAATGGCGAATAGTATGAAAAAAAAAAAAAAATATATATATATATATATATATATATATATATATATATATACCATTTCCTGCATTACAAGGTAGCACTAAAAAAACACATTCACTCTTTAACTGTCACATATAATGCATCAATACCAGAGCTCCCATTCAAAACCAGGCCCTGCACACCTTTTCATGGTTTTTCCCCAACTGCCTCATACGTCCTAATTCAACCCACTGACAACACATCGCCCATTTCATCACAGGAAGTAGTCTCATCAAAGAACTTAAAGAGTTAAACCCTACAACTGGAAGTACCACAGCCTTGGTCTCTAGGAACCTTTTAGAAAGAGGTCCTGGGTAACACCAGGACTATTTCATAAAAATTGGTCATGGGGTAATTATATATATATATATATTTTTTTTTTTTTTTTTTTTTTTTTTTTTTATACTTTGTCGCTGTCTCCCGCGTTTGCGAGGTAGCGCAAGGAAACAGACGAAAGAAAATGGCCCAAACCCCCCCCCATACACATGTATATACGTACGTCCACACACGCAAATATACATACCTACACAGCTTTCCATGGTTTACCCCAGACGCTTCACATGCCCTGCTTCAATCCACTGACAGCACGTCAACCCCGGTATACCACATCGCTCCAATTCACTCTATTCCTTGCCCTCCTTTCACCCTCCTGCATGTTCAGGCCCCGATCACACAAAATCTTTTTCACTCCATCTTTCCACCTCCAATTTGGTCTCCCTCTTCTCCTTGTTCCCTCCACCTCCGACACATATATCCTCTTGGTCAATCTTTCCTCACTCATCCTCTCCATGTGCCCAAACCACTTCAAAACACCCTCTTCTGCTCTCTCAACCACGCTCTTTTTATTTCCACACATCTCTCTTACCCTTACGTTACTCACTCGATCAAACCACCTCACACCACACACTGTCCTCAAACATCTCATTTCCAGCACATCCATCCTCCTGCGCACAACTCTATCCATAGCCCACGCCTCGCAACCATACAACATTGTTGGAACCACCATTCCTTCAAACATACCCATTTTTGCTTTCCGAGATAATGTTCTCGACTTCCACACATTCTTCAAGGCCCCCAGGATTTTCGCCCCTTCCCCCACCCTATGATCCACTTGCGCTTCCATGGTTCCATCCGCTGCCAGATCCACTCCCAGATATCTAAAACACTTCACTTCCTCCAGTTTTTCTCCATTCAAACTCACCTCCCAATTGACTTGACCCTCAACCCTACTGTACCTAATAACCTTGCTCTTATTCACATTTACTCTTAACTTTCTTCTTCCACACACTTTTCCAAACTCAGTCACCAGCTTCTGCAGTTTCTCACATGAATCAGCCACCAGCGCTGTATCATCAGCGAACAACAACTGACTCACTTCCCAAGCTCTCTCATCCCCAACAGACTTCATACTTGCCCCTCTTTCCAAAACTCTTGCATTTACCTCCCTAACAACCCCATCCATAAACAAATTAAACAACCATGGAGACATCACACATATATATATATATATATATATATATATATATATATATATATATATATATATATATATCGCAGAAAACGGCGATCAAGTATAATAAATGAATAAATATATATACGATGAGAAATAATAATGAACAAAAATGTAAAGATCATCTGTGAAATGATAGATTAGTATTCAAAAGTAACAGAAAATACACAGTTTTATCAATACCTTTGTGTTCATCTGATCCAGTGCAAAGTGAACACCTGGAGGGAGTGTTAATGAAGACCTGAGGATGATGTTCCTTTTGTCTTCTGTACTAAGGTTGTTTTCTGACTACTGCTATTTCATACACAGGTACATTGTTGGCAGTAACTATAATTAGAAATAATACACCTTTCACACTAATATTCAGGATAAGGAAAAATTGTTGGCAAGTGTGAGATAAATAATGAAGGATTTGTTTCTTTGTACTGAACACTATTTTAACACATGGACACTTTTTGTAAATGACATGAACTTCAGCAGTAATTTATATTTTATATTATTAGATTCCTGGAAGGGATGGAGGACAGTATTAGATTAGTGGAAGATCCAAGAAGTAGAATGTTGGAGATAAAGAGCTTATTAATAAAAGATAACGCAGACACTAAAAGACTATTAGATGCATGATGAATAGAAAACTGTATTTCTACATTGGCTAACCTTTCAAAGAGAGGAAATATAATGGTAACTTTATCATTATGTTAGTCTGTAATGGTAATGTTAGAATTGCTTAGCAATTTCTTTTTCAGCACCTTGTTTCCCCCTTAGTGAAAATCTTTTCTGTCTTACCCTTCAGGTTGTCTGCAGCAAGTGTTCAAGCTTTAAAGCATCTTTGGCATATGAAAGTGGAAAAAGTGTTCGAGTGTGTCGAACATGCCACACAACATTACAAGAGCTTTCATCATCCACTGCCACACCTTCACCTGAGATAGATGATGGTGATGAGTGCTCTTTATACAATGCCAAAGAACCACCAGATTTACCATTTAGAAATAGAGGAGTATTAGAGGTAAGATTTGTACTTTTGCACAAAACAGACATTCATTTAAACATCATCATAAAGTATAATGATTGATTTACATTTATTAAAACTTCCTGTGGCCTTTTTTGTCTGTTTTCCTAGTGCTACCTTGCTGAAGCAGGAGGTAGGAACACTGTTTCCTGTGGGGCAGGGTAGCACCAGGGATGGATGAAGGCAAGCAAGTATGAGTATGTACATGTGTATATATGTATATGTATGCATATGTTGATTTGTATATGTATGTATATGTGCATGTATGTGTGTATATGTGTATATGAGTGGTTGGGCTATTCTTTATCTGTTTCCTGGCGCTACATCGCTGATGCAGGAAACAGCGATTAAGTATAATATAATATAATATTATAATATAATATGATAATAAATGATAATAATTATTTATTTCTATAAATAAATAATTATTATCATTATTACTACTTTTATTATTATTATTATACTTAATCGTTGTTTCCCACATCAGTGAGGTAGTGCCAGGAAACAGACGAAGAATGGCCCATTCCCCCATATGCACATATATACATTTATATTCATTTATTATACTTTGTCGCTGTCTCCCGCATTAGCGAGGTAGCGCAAGGAAACAGACGAAAGAATGGCCCAACCCACCCATATACACATGTATATACATACACATCCACACATGCACATATACATACCTATACATTTCAACATATATATACATACACAGACAAATAAATACATACACATGTACATAATTCATAATTGCTGCCTTCACTCATTCCCATCGCCACCCCGCCACACATGAAATGACAACCCCCTCCCCCTGCATAAATGCCCATAAATGCATATATACATACATACACATATACATGTACATATACATATACATGTACATACACAGACATATACGTATATACGCATGTACATATTCATCCTTGCTTGCCTTCATCCATTCCTGTTGCTACCCCGCCCCACAGGAAACAGCAATAGCTACCCTCCCGCTTCAGTGAGGTAGCGCCAGGAAAAATAGACAAAAAGGCCACATTTGTTCAAACTCAGTCTCTAGCCATCATGTGTAATGCACCGAAACCACATCTCCCTATCCACATCCAGGCCCCACAAACCTTTCCATGGTTTACCCCAGATGCTTCACATGCCCTGGTTCAGTCCACTGACAGCACATTGACCCCGGTATACCACATCGCTCCAGTTCACTCTAATCCTTGCACACCTCTCACCCTCCTGTATGTCCAGGCCCTGATCACTCAAAATCTTTTTCACTCCATCCTTCCAACTGCTATTTATTCCTTACATCACCTCTTTGCAATCCAAGCACTTACAGACATCTTCAACCACAACAGAATCTCTAACATCTGGAAACTTATCAAAATACCAATCATAAAACCCTCCAAACCACCCAACTCCCACTCCTCCTATTGCCCTATAGTGCTTCTTTCTTCATTATCCAAATGTAAAAACTGATACACAAGAGGACCAAAGAAAACATCCTACTCTCACCCACACATCATGGTTTCAGACCTAAACACTCTACCACCACACTATACACTGATCTCTCATAACATATCCTAGAAGGCTTCAACCAACTACATCCCACTCCCACATAGTACTAGTGGTAATAGATATCAGCAGAGCATTCAACACCATCCCCCGACATCCTCATACAAAAGAGACCTGACACCAGCCATAACAACAAAAATAGAAAGTGGTTGGCTAGTGTCAATTGCAGTTTCAGATATTTTCTGTCAATCATTAGTATCAAATTTTTTTATCAGGTATTAATTTTTGTCCCTCATGCCTTTATACAGAGATAATATACATGCATTCTCACTGTCCTCAGGCACCCTCCTTTGGGCATACAAACGGTGAACAGCATAACTAAAAAATCAAGAAAACTGTCTTCCTCTTACTTGAGAAACTCATTTGCACACCCATAAGGTTTACTTCCCCCATTTTTCACCATACCATTAACCATGATTTCTCTCGCTACACATGCCACATCATCCCAAACACACCACATCCACCTGCCTTTTATCTAATATATTCTGCAGTCCTTCATAATAGTAACTCCATCTCACTTTTACATCTTTGCTTATCATGACTTCATCTGCTTTCTTCCCTGTTGTCCTCACAAGTTTGTATGATAAATACAAACTTTTTTGGTCAAAGGCTTGAAAAATGATGGATGTGTAAATTGGAAAGGAAATGCTAGCATAAGACAACTTACATAATCACAGTGAAATAAGAAGTATTAAATCATTTAATATTTTTCATAACTTCCCACACAGGTTTCTGCTAAAACTGGTGGAGCAGTAATGCAAGGGTTCCTTCAACTCAAGACACACCGTAAGACTTGGGTCAAACGGTGGTTTGCTTTACACACCGACTTTGTTCTTTACTCTTTCAAATGTGAAGCAGATGAACAGGCACTCACCGCTACACCCGTACCTGGATTTACTGTTACACATCTTCAGGTAAGCTCTTAAATATAATGAATGTAATTTTGAAAATCTAGTTGCAGATAGGTTCAAGAGATTCACATAGTGTGTGCAGCTTTGTTATTAAATTTCATATAATAGTCATTCTATATTTGGTAATATGGTAAAATAAATCACTATGGTATATAATCCCTACACACATCACAGGATAGATAACTTTTATATTAGCCATACATACATTGTGTATACCTGGGGACAGGGGAGAAATAAAAGTACCCTCTTATTCCCTTCATATTGTGGGAGAGTAAAAGGGGTGAAAGCAAGGGTCTGGAAAACCTCCCATTATTGTACTTCTAATTTCTAAAAGATGGAGCAGAAAGAACCAAGTGAAGAATGAGAGTAAGATAGATATGTTCTTAAGAAAAGTATATGAGATGGCTGAAGTGGATGTATTGAAATGGTGTGGATATATGAAGAGGGTTCAGTGAACATACAGGAGAGTGTGAGGCATGCACAGGATGGTGAGAATTGAAGCAATCTGCTATACATGGGGCAACATGCTGTCAATGGAATGGACCAAAGTACATGAAGTTGTCATGGGAAACCACGGAGAAGTCTATGGGGCTTAGCTGCAGATAAACAGGCTCTGATTTTGATGAGTATACATGACAGTTAGGAAGTAGATGAGAGCAAATGAAGCCATTCCTCACCTCTTCTTCCTGTTTCCTTGCTACGAGGAAAATGGTGACGCAAAGGTGAAAGAAGTGTACTTTATATTATTATATAACCCTAGGATTCCTTCTTCAGGGGTTCCTACAGATTCAAAGCTGCACTGCAGTTAGTAATAGGGAGAGGATTAACTCCTTTGGGGTGAAACTTCTTCACTGTGATTATACTACAGTGATTCAGCCTCACTGAAGGTGACTTTTCACATGTAGTGTGACACAAGCAGGCAGAATCTGGTAATGTGTTTATACTTTCTTATAAATTAATATTTATATGCATGTATACAATATATGAGTCACAATTATATTGAAAATTACCTTCGTTCTAGGGCACAAGAAACGAGAGTGGCATTAGTGATAAGGAAAAGGAGAGAGCATTTAAGCTGCACCACTCCAAGAAGCATTATATATTTCAGGCAGCTTCTAAAGAAGAATCGCATAGGTGTGTAGTTCATATGATCACTCAAAATAGTTTTCTTATTTTCTTGGTTACTTATTATGGTTTCCTTTCTATACAGTTATTACTTTTCAGAATACTTGTACAAAAATGTATGCATTATAGGTTAAGAAACCAAAAAATCACAAAGAAACTTAGTGTAACAAAGAGCTAAAGAATGTTTTGTAATCTCTTCATTGATTTCAACAGTAATAAGAAATCATAACTGACCAGGATGATAACAACAGCCTGTGAAAAATATATAAACTTTCTTCACAAATGATTTAAAGTTGATTTCTTATACTATTCTCTGAACTACAAATATGTAACCTTCCTAATTGAAGTCACATTAAGGAATGCTTACCACCAGAACCTACTGAGCTTACTCATAGTGACCACCAAATCATTCATGTACATACTTTTGTGCACAATTCAGAACGCGAGCCCCACCTCTTGAGCATTCTTTATGATTATACAACTTTCTGAACCTTAGTGTACGGGTTGAATTTGGCATTCTTACTGTCTGCCTTGGTTTGCTTAGATTCTATTACATCGTATTTAATTTTTCCACAGATGGGTGGCAGCTTTAAAGAAAGCATCACAGGCAGAACTACCATCACCGGTTCAATGACGAGAGCGGCAGGTGATCGAGGCCCTAATTACATGTCTGTGAGAACAACTACAAATGCACACACTCAAATACACCCACACATATGTACACACTCATTTCCGATGTTGAAGAGGTGTAGGGCATTAAAGTGATAAATTTCTTCCTCAGGAAGATTAAAGTCTCAACAGTGAAATCCCAGAGGTAAATTGCATTTTTTTTTTTTTTTTTTTTTTTTTTTTTTTTTATACTTTGTCGCTGTCTCCCGCGTTTGCGAGGTAGCGCAAGGAAACAGACGAAAGAAATGGCCCAACCCCCCCCCATACACATGTACATACACACGTCCACACACGCAAATATACATACCTACACAGCTTTCCATGGTTTACCCCAGACGCTTCACATGCCTTGATTCAATCCACTGACAGCACGTCAACCCCTGTATACCACATCGCTCCAATTCACTCTATTCCTTGCCCTCCTTTCACCCTCCTGCATGTTCAGGCCCCGATCACACAAAATCTTTTTCACTCCATCTTTCCACCTCCAATTTGGTCTCCCTCTTCTCCTCGTTCCCTCCACCTCCGACACATATATCCTCTTGGTCAATCTTTCCTCACTCATTCTCTCCATGTGCCCAAACCATTTCAAAACACCCTCTTCTGCTCTCTCAACCACGCTCTTTTTATTTCCACACATCTCTCTTACCCTTACGTTACTTACTCGATCAAACCACCTCACACCACACATTGTCCTCAAACATCTCATTTCCAGCACATCCATCCTCCTGCGCACAACTCTATCCATATCCCACGCCTCGCAACCATAGGGTGGTTAAGCAATTCATTTAACTTTACACAATTTGATATCAGAACTGAATTTATGAAGTACAAATAATTTCAAATCTCATGTAAATAAATATTTTTGCAAATGTTCATAGGCCGTTACTGCATTTGGAGGTTATTAAGAGACAGATACAGAATGCAAAATTCATCCATAAAATAAAAGTCTGTACATACTGTAAAAATATGAGCTGTATTGTACTTTGTCATGGATATTTAACAGTGAACAAAAATTAGTAGCTGTTTCATGACTTTTCATTATGGATATATACATTTTCTGTCCTTATAAATATAATAACGAAGAATAAGTAAAATCATGTATTGTTTAAAGTAATAGGTTAATGGTTGACATAACTATGGCTCTCCATAATTATCAATGACACTGATGAACAGCAAAATCTACTTTTATATTCTGCAATGTAGAGAAAACGTGTGTATTTAAACAGTAATTTGCAATATAATTAAGGGCTGAATCGTGGGAAATTAAACATGTAGTGGTAAGCCCCAAGACATGCCTATAAATACAAATAATTATTGTCAAGTTATATCTTGCTGAAAATCATACTTTGGGCTAGCTTCCACCTTCCAGGCAAAAAGAGCTAGCTTAGTCTGGGGCTCCGGAATAAGAGTATCAGCATTTTAAAGTACATATCCTGACAAATTATATTGTCAGCCCTAATTGGCTTCATATTCGAACCCAGGTCTCACCTAATAACTGCAAAGCATAACTTCCATTTCTCATTTTCAAAAAAGTTGTTTCACCTAAATGGATGCATTTTAGCAAAATTAGTAATATGTAGATTACTAGTCATTTAAACCTAGTATACCACAGATATCAAAACATTGGCACAAAGCATAAGCATTTAAATCTTTGTGTATTACAACCATTTGAAGTCATTGTGAACTCAAGTGACCCAGGGCATCATCCTTCCGATCTGCTTGGAAACAGTCTTGCTGTAATATTTTATTTGTAATCACTCCGTATGGCTTCCTGATGTGTCCAAATACAATAGTTGCTATTATAATCATCTTAATACAAAGAGATTTCCTTCATCTACACTGCATAGCAGAGCAGAAGTGGAAAGCATCCTTACATTGTTTTTTCTCTGGGTAACTGAGCCTTATGGATATTTCTTTGGGTTAGAGTTGCATATGACATAAACCATCTATATATACTTCAATACAGAGGTAATTTCAAGTGTGGATAGGAAATTCAAAATGCACAGCATATATACCTTAAGTCTAAAGCTGTTTATAGAACTGAAACATTCATGTATTAAGGAAGCAATATATATGCAATGCATCTAGTTCTGCATTATAGATTCAGTCTGTTTTACACACTATCCAAATGATTTTGAGATAAAATTTCTAAATGAATAAACTATTGTTTAAAAATTTGTTGATTTAGAGTATTCATCAGGGAAATAAGTTGTAACACTATATGGTTATACAGTGTGATTTAGTCTAAAAATGCTTAACTCTTCAAGCAAAATTCCTTCAAAATAAAAATTTACTTCAAAACAGTTGCAAGTAAAAACAATGAACTTCTTAGAGGATAGACATTTAACACTTATATAAGTCCCTGCCCAGAAATTCACCTTTAAAATACACACTCTCAAAAACGTCCAATGATTAACGCACATATATTGTGACGTCCAGAATTAAATGCTATATTGAGATGTTCAAGATTAGAGACTAAGATAAAGAACTCTAGTGTTGTCCAGCATTAAGAAAAAACAATAAAATTAGCACTTCACCCTATACTCAAAAATCAAGATGAACTTTCCTCTCTTTCTCTAAACCTATTGAGGCAGACCACATTATACTATTCATATTATTGACCATTAACTTCATGCATTATTTATTGTAGGAAACATTACTAATAACTCCTATATTTATTTTAGTTTATACCAAAATGAGTATTAATCTTTTACAGGTATATAGTTAGCAGTGCTTAATTTTGATTAAAAAATACTTCTCACCAAAAGAAATATTCTTGCTACACAGTTATCTGCCACTCTTGCCCTATGCATTCATCCTATAGATCTATATTTGTAAACTGACTGGATAAGTTAAAACCTAACTTGCTGTGTATGAAAGTCAAGACTGTAGCATGGAAGAGGGATATATAAATGTATCTAGCTTAATGGAGAAATGTACACTAGTGATGGTTATGGTATATAGTGGCTTATAGAGACCAGGTTTTCTTATGGCTTGTCATCAACTCTTGTGCACCAAACTGTCTTCCTTCCTTGCTTTTTAATGCTTCATCATACATAAAATCACTTGTTTAGTATTCCCAGTAAACTTGAGAAAAATTTTTACAATTCAGGCAGGCCATGATACTTGTTCAATCATATGCACTTGCTCTAAATTGATGAAATTTTTCCTTTGGTTTTCAGGAATAGTTCAAGTTGCTAATAAAACCTATAAAGATACGTTGGATTTGAGTTGTCAACAAGCATCACACATTTGGCAGGTTTGGTTACAGAAGTTATTAACTATTCCAACAGGTGGAGAGAAATTTAAACTGATCTAAGTAATAAAGAAAAAAAAAGGTACTTTGGATATATGTTTTCTTCTCAGCAGTATTGTTTACACCTTGCACAAGGGAAGAGATGGCATACAGTAAAAAATCAAACACTTTTGTGAGTTAATAGCTTCTTGAACCTAGCCTATCATTTCACATTAGTTGTACTCACAGTGTGTGTAGGCTCGCTCACAAAGCCTCAGCTACTAGTTATGTGTATAATGTACAGTATCATTATAACATCTTCACATAATTGGATTACATAAATATAAATATGAATATAAATATATATATATGCACACTTTGTCCCTCTTTCATTTGCTGTCTAACAGTAAAGGATGCACAAGTTATGTACTATTACTGCACAGAGTTTCTTGTAAATAAAGTGTTATAAATTTTACAATTTATACAGTAAATTGCAGTTTCAGATGTTTTGTAGTTGTTCAGTATGTGCAATTTTTGTATAGTTTTACTACATGTAATGTGCCATGAAATATTGTATATATTTCACAAGATTGTCAACTTTGTCCACAGAATACTAAAATTCATGAATGACATTATAAAGTATCAGATGGACACATCAAATTTTTCTCTCATATCTGTGTATACTCCGACTTATTTGGCACGGATGTTTGTGCTGTTTTATGGAGATCATATATGATCTCTTTTAATCTTCAGTGTGAAGTTTTGCACATATGTACATAAAGCAGTTAGCCCAGTGAAGTGCTTCAAAATTACTGGAACCTTTTGTAAACAACTGTAAATTCATTATTTTTTAGAAACGAGGCATAGTGTGATTATCTTGTGACAACCTTTCACGAGACTGTATGCCACAGAAAATGTATTGATATGTATTAAACATTCATTTTTAAATGAATAGTAGTACATAATACAAGTTCATAATCTTTAGGAACTACAGAACACTTATGGAGAAATTTTTGTTACACACCATTGTCAGATGGTTACCAAACTGAAGTTTTTCTCAGATTTGCATGTCACAAACTCCCTTAATTGAATTAAGGGTGAATATTATGTATGGTACTGCAAGTTTATGATAATTTGCAAGAGTTGATGGTGCTATTTATTTGAAGATTAGTATAGGTGTATTGGAACAGCAGGGCCTCTTGAAAAATAGTAGAATTGCATATAATGATAGCAGAGAGAGATGGGAAACCTGTTCTGTAGATAAAATGAATATTCCTATCCATAGTTATATCCTAAGTCCTTCAACATGCTTTATACAAATGCTATATAAATGAAATTAGAGTATCCTTTTATGACTTGCTAGTCAGTATACTAAACAACTCTTGGGCAGTGACTTTGGCAATGCTGAGGTGTATAGTGTCTTGTAATTCAAAAAATAAATAAAGCAAACTACCTTTACTGCATGAATCTTAATGCAGTAAGTTCATATTTCAGTACAATCATTGGTTATCAAATTTTCTTTGTTAAATAAAGGAAGTGATAACCATAACTGATATTTTTTTTATATTGTTGAATGTAAAAAGGGTAAAAGAATCATATTCACTTCATTCTTGTTGTGTGGAGGTTTCTGCACAGCATTCATCATTGGGCCTAATTAAAAAAAAAAATTCTCTGATACATGCCCTCAAAAAATATTATTTATGTACCATGACATGATGCAGGATACTTTAGGGTTCCCCTGGTTGTTGCATACATAGCTATAACCTTTTAGGATTGACATGAAAAACATGGTTGATTAAACAGATATACATACATTTTTGACTGGCTGTATATGCACTGGGTACTTCATTAAATAAAACCTCAAACCAATATCAGTCCTTGAAGTGATAATTACAGATTTAATTCAAATTTTCAATTACCTGGTTAAAATGTGTCATTCATATAAACAGTAATACTCTTGAATAAAATGGCACTTGGAATTGTACATGTTCATGAAATTCACGTAATTTCATTACAAGAACTTTTCTGTGTCTAGGCTTTCAGCAATTCATAAAATCTTACTGAAGGCATTTGTTTAGTTCTCCTCTAATTTGAATGTGAGAAAGAATCATTTTCCCCAGCATTTTTGTGGTTATCTATAATTTGAATGCGAGAAAGTAATTTTTTCCTGCAATCTTTGTGGTTATCTATCTTAAAAGAATAATAAAAAGATGTGTATGCATATATAAACATGGAAATGTGCGTACACATCTGGAAACTATTTACACATTGAAAACTTTGAAGTTAATTTTTCTTTTTTTTCCCTCTAAGAAACATGCAGATAAAAAATAATTCTTACTTTAGAGCTGTATATATCATTCAAATCAATGATGTATCCAAACTTTCTCGACAATCTGATTCACTCTATGACTATGTAAAGGCACTGTCATTTCTGAATAATTAGAAAATTTGACAAAACTATATGATATTCATTTCAGTAATCTCCAATGCAATAAAAATTCTTACATGTTAATTAGAGGAGTTCTAAAAGCTAAATATGTACATTTTATACCAAAGAAATATGATTATACATCTGTAAATTATACACATGAAATAAACCATCAGAAAGGAATATTACAGTAACTCAAGATACTTCTACATCAAAAATACATTGTATTCAGTAATGTAAACTAAAACATGGTCAGGAGGAGGAAGGTAAATAGTTGAAATTGTATACATATTATTGTTTAACATAAGCTACTGTGGAATTGCATTCATGTCAAAGATATTTGGAAATGGTTTATGTATGATTGAAAGCTTATTTATTTGGGAGGGCTAATCTTGACCTATATCCTGTATAGACTTTGTACCTTGGCCCAAGTTCATAATTATTCCAAAGTAATTAATAATAATAAAAACAATAATGCAGTCATCATAGTTTTCCTAATCAAATTACTCATACTTTCTTCCCATTAAACATTGAAAGCAATGTGAAATGAGGTTCCACAGTCTATGAGAGCTTGTTCGTGACATTTCAAGTGGTATGCAATTGAGCCAAAAAGTTCATGTGTTATTTGAATTAATGGAAAATTTTAAAAATTACCTATTTGTGAATATGGGATAAGAACTTTACATGTACATCCCCATCACTAGATCCTAATTTTCATCAAACAGGCTTTTGAACTTCCCAAAACTGCACTCATTTATAAATCCTTTGTTTGGCTTAATCCACACGTCCATCACTCCATTTCTAAAGATATATTTTCTCATTCATTTCCGGATTCATCCCTTCCTCTAGGCCATCTTCCTGTTAAAATCTCTAGTTGTAACATCCTTCCTTACTTGAAGAACTAGTCAGGATTAGCATCATAATCTCTGCAGATTTTGAAGGTAGTTAATCTCCCCTTATCCTTCCCTATAGCATGTGTAATTTGAGGGATTTTCTCTTTACAATACTCCCTCTTTTCTTGCATCATTCTTGATGCAAACCACTGCATCTCTATTAAGTCTATGTGTTTCCTCAAGTAGCTAAAACTCAACATTTGATTTGTGCTTACCTTAGGTCAAACACTTGTGGCATACCCAGCCTATTCCCACCTACTGTTGTCCCATAGTTTCATTTCAAATTATTTCACCGAGACAGTACTTGATCTTGTTAAACAGAATGAAGTGTGTACTCATTGTTTAAAACTTGGTACACTCTGGTGCACAAGGCCCCCAGCAAGGTTTGCATGCCAGCTGCAAGTTGTTCTCACCACCGGTTGTTCAATACAACTAGTGGTCCTCCTTATCTACATGAGCATCTATTTTGTCCCAGGTCAAATTTCTGCAGTTATTTATCAAAACTGAAATAAGTTCTAAATACACAATTAGTGATAAGGAATGCAAAGCCACAAACGCCAAGAGGAAGAGTGTTAGTTTGTAAGCAGAACAATGTTTCATAATACTCTGAAGGCAAAGCAGCCCCAAAAATCTATAAATTTATTTCTCCTTAGGGAAAAGCTATCTAATACTTACAGGTAGTCAAGTAATATCTTTCTAAAGTGTTGCCACCTACTGCTGGGATGTGGCAACATTATGGTTTACTTCTGTACAATAACCAATTACTGAAACTCTAGTCATCTACAGAAATGGCAGGGTTAATTTCCCAAATTTTCTCATTATTTACATCTTTTTTTGTTTGCTTTTTCTTTAAAGTGTGGTTGTTTTGAGTGAAAATGTCATCCATTCTACCTTGAACTCATTTTCTCCTCTACAGTCTTTCTGCCCATGAAATTTCAGTCATCTTTGTGTAGATTTTTTCTTTTTCTTTTATACTATTCGCCATTTCCCACATTAGCGAGGTAGTGTCAAGAACAGAGGACTGGGCCTTTGAGGGAATATCCTCACCTGGCCCCCTTCTCTGTTTCCTCTTTTTGAAAATTAAAAAAAATGAGAGGGGAGGATTTCCAGCCCCCCGCTCCCTTCCCTTTTAGTCGCCTTCTACGACACGCAGGGAACACGTGGGAAGTATTCTTTCTCCCCACTTTGTGTAGATATCTTAGAAAATATTAAAATGATCATGTTAAATCAAACCATCATTCACTATCAATACTTTATCATCACAGCTTTTGTATCACTCTCTGTACAGAGAATTTATAACATATGCAGATCAACATGAAAACAAAATTTTTTCACTTGGATACATTCAATGCAGATAAAAACAGTAAAACATCTGAAGTTCATTTATGAACATTTAACTGCATTAGAAAAAATTCCGAATAACTTGCCATGAGAAGGGTAAGTGAATACATTTGCAAATTACTGGGCTCTACATTATAGACATTTGTTCCAAAACATCATTCACTTGTGTAGCAAAGGGCATAATTTCATACTACAGGTAAAAACATTTCAATACTTTCTAATACCAAATTAGACATTACGGAAATTACTACTATATCTACTAATATTGAATACAGAAGGAGCTATTTGTCTGCTTTCTTAGTAATATTTATATATTTCTACTTAGCTGTAATGTTTATGTAGGCTATCTCGTCAATTTTCATTATCTATACTTCCCCTTTCTAACTTCTTAGCCAATCATTCTAGATGTACACATACATATTGCATTTACAAGCTGTTTTCACTTATCTCAATCAGGGCTGGGCTTCTCTAGACTAAAGTACCCAGTGAGTTTACATCTTGAGAATGATCAACCAAGAAATGTAAGGCAAGAAATAAAAATGCTGCATACATTAGCGATTTGTCTAACAAGATATGTAACCATCTGTGGTTCTGTTTTCCTTTAGTAGTACTCTAAGTTCAGTTCTAAATCATACCAAGAAGAGTGCTAATGGCCTTAGCAACACCATCGTGAATCTCGTGAAACTTACCCTCATACATGAAAGCTGGGGAAGTTACGACCTTATTAGCCTCATCAACTACTACTTCATCAACAGCCTGTGTAAGAAATAATAATTATGACTCATTAAATGGCTTTCCACACCTCAGAAAACTACCAAAAACCTCTAATTCTAGTTCTGTGTTTGGTGTACATTATGAATAAAGAAAAAAATAGTGACAGAAATAATGCACGGACATGAGTCACAGAGGTCAAGAATCCAGGCTGTGGGAATGATTATTTGAAAGAAGCATGAGGTATGGCTACATGGAATGAAGAAAGTATTAAAGGGGGTATACAAAAGATTTGGTATGGCAGGTAATATAAAGGGAATGAATTGTTGAGTGGTAGAGTGAGAGAAATGTAATACCTTGAAATTGTTTGGGAATGTGGAAAGAATGCAAGACAGTGTACAAGGAGAGTGTATAATAGTTTGGTAAAAGAGGTCGGTGTCAGAGGAAGAACACCTGTGACATTGGGAATAGAGAGAAAGATTAATGGAAGGAGATAAATGAGGTAAGAATGTGTGGATGGGTGTATGAGAGGAAGGTGTGTAAGGACAGGGACAAGTGAAGACTCTTCTACAATGACCACCCCCTTGATGGGAGTTTCAGGAGAAAATGGGCATCAGAGATGTAGATTGATAGACAACACAAGTGGTCCTCAATAAACAGTGGTCAACAGTATGGAATTCTTTTCCACCAATCATGAACAAGAGTAATAACAACTGTCTTTATGTACAATCATGATTAAGTTCACGAATGATCTTGCAACTTGTGATCAAATTATTCCACTGTTCAAAGGCATGGAAAATCCAAGGATCTTATATGATAACTGCTCTACATTATAAATAGAATAAATAAGATATTCATTAGACATCACATTTCTCAAAATATAAGATACCACAATAACTATGCTCCTAATATGTTCATATGTGATGGAAAAACATATATAAAGGGCTCAGTGACCTACAAAATTCCAACACATCAAGATCCAATAATCGTAGGTAGATCACCTTACAATAGTCTTTAAGGACTGGTAACATGATACATATATATATATATATATTTTCTTTTTATTTTATTTTGCTTTGTCACTGTCTCCCGCGTTAGTGAGGTAGCGCAAGGAAACAGACGAAAGAATGGCCCAACCCGCCAACATACACATGCATATACATACACGTCCACACACGCAAATATACATACCTATAAATCTCAATGTACACATATATATACACACACAGACATATACATATATACACATGTACATAATTCATACTGTCTGCCTTTATTTGTTCCCATCGCCACCCCGCCACACATGGAATAACAACCCCCTCCCCCCTCATGTGTGCGAGGTAGCGCTAGGAAAAGACACCAAAGGCCCCATTCGTTCACACTCAGTCTCTAGCTGTCATGTAATACTGCACCGAAACCACAGCTCCCTTTCCACATCCAGGCCCCACAGAACTTTCCATGGTTTACCCCAGACGCTTCACATGCCTGGTTCAATCCATTGACAGTACGTCGACCCCGGTATACCACATCGCTCCACTTCACTCTATTCCTTGCCCTCCTTTCACCCTCCTGCATGTTCAGGCCCCGATCACACAAAATCTTTTTCACTCCATCTTCCCACCTTCCCGAGGTAGCGCAAGGAAACAGACGAAAGAAATGGCCCAACCCCCCCCCCATACACATGTATATACATACGTCCACACACGCAAATATACATACCTACACAGCTTTCCATGGCTTACCCCAGACGCTTCACATGCCTTGATTCAATCCACTGACAGCATGTCAACCCCGGTATACCACATCGCTCCAATTCACTCTATTCCTTGCCCTCCTTTCACCCTCCTGCATGTTCAGGCCCCAATCACACAAAATCTTTTTCACTCCATCTTTCCACCTCCAATTTGGTCTCCCTCTTCTCCTAGTTCCCTCCACCTCCGACACATATATCCTCTTGGTCAATCTTTCCTCACTCATCCTCTCCATGTGCCCAAACCACTTCAAAACACCCTCTTCTGCTCTCTCAACCACGCTCTTTTTATTTCCACACATCTCTCTTACCCTTACGTTACTCACTCGATCAAACCACCTCACACCACACATTGTCCTCAAACATCTCATTTCCAGCACATCCATCCTCTTACGCACAACTCTATCCATAGCCCACGCCTCGCAACCATACAACATTGTTGGAACCATTATTCCTTTAAACATACCCATTTTTGCTTTCCGAGATAATGTTCTCGACTTCCACACATTCTTCAAGGCCCCCAGAATTTTCGCCCCCTCCCCCACCCTATGATCCACTTCCGCTTCCATGGTTCCATCCGCTGCCAGATCCACTCCCAGATATCTAAAACACTTCACTTCCTCCAGTTTTTCTCCATTCAAACTCACCTCCCAATTGACTTGACCCTCAACCCTACTGTACCTAATAACCTTGCTCTTATTCACATTTACTCT
This sequence comes from Panulirus ornatus, assembly GCF_036320965.1. Classification (NCBI taxonomy): domain Eukaryota; kingdom Metazoa; phylum Arthropoda; class Malacostraca; order Decapoda; family Palinuridae; genus Panulirus; species Panulirus ornatus. The sequence continues at coordinate 24,642,623 of NC_092271.1, read as the reverse complement.
TAACTTTCTTCTTCCACACACTTTACCAAACTCAGTCACCAGCTTCTGCAGTTTCTCACATGAACCAGCCACCAGCGCTGTATCATCAGCGAACAACAACTGACTCACTTCCCAAGCTCTCTCATCCCCAACAGACTTCATACTTGCCCCTCTTTCCAAAACTCTTGCATTTACCTCCCTAACAACCCCATCCATAAACAAATTAAACAACCATGGAGACATCACACACCCCTGCCGCAAACCTACATTCACTGAGAACCAATCACTTTCCTCTCTTCCTACACGTACACATGCCTTACATCCTCGATAAAAACTTTTCACTGCTTCTAACAACTTTCCTCCCACACCATATATTCTTAATACCTTCCACAGAGCATCTCTATCAACTCTATCATATGCCTTCTCCAGATCCATAAATGCTACATACAAATCCATTTGCTTTTCTAAGTATTTCTCACATACATTCTTCAAAGCAAACACCTGATCCACACATCCTCTACCACTTCTGAAACCACACTGCTCTTCCCCAATCTGATGCTCTGTACATGCCTTCACCCTCTCAATCAATACCCTCCCATATAATTTACCAGGAATACTCAACAAACTTATACCTCTGTAATTTGAGCACTCACTCTTATCCCCTTTGCCTTTGTACAATGGCACTATATATATATATATATATATATATATATATATATATATATATATATATATATATATATATTACAACTCTTAAACATGTGAAGGATACCTTTGAAGTATAGTGATAAAGCCATTTTCCTGTATGAACTGGCATCTAACTTAAAGCAATAGGCGTTGGCTACTCCTACAATTGTAAAACTATAACTATCCTTATATCACATAACTAACTAAACAGCATATCACTATGAGATAATTTGAGACTCTCATTATTACAATACTATAACAAAAATACATCTATAAAACACCTACGGTCCATACATACAGTTTTTTACCCCCTAATGAATGTGACCTTGACCCTTGTTCCTGACTTTCAAAACTCATCAGATATAAAACTTTGTGTCCAGTATCTTTGTTATAAATTTGTTCAATTGTCCTTCTGGAGGTGCCCCATAGCAATTATCTAGGTGTTTCTGGTCAATGTGCCTCATATAGATCTGGATTATGTGACAGCATCAATGCATCTTTTATAACAATCTGCATCTCCCCCACTAGGATAGGATGGCCACAACAGAAAAGTCTCCAAGCTATTCCAATCATACATACCTCCCTGGCATGCTCCAACCCCTAGTTTATGTCCCCAGTGTATCCTCTCACTCTCTCTTTCCACAATGTTGGCTCTCTTTCCCCTCCTTGGCATGCTCCAACTCCTTCACGCCTTACTAGATCTCCTCCTCAGCAGATTCCCTCACTTTCCCCTTCCAAGATGTTAACTCTCTTCCCCATACTCCATTCCTTGTACCTTGCTCCCATATACTTTCTTTACCAAGCTATTACTATTCATCCTATCCTAATAATCAAAACATTTCCATGTATTATGCTTTACCCCATTCAGTCACCATATCCTATTACTTTCCCTCTTTTTTTAACTTTTTTGTTTGTGGACAGAATGTCAGCAGTCCACGGGTGGGTGAGGCAGAAAGAAAAGATGTCAACCTGGGTCAGGTAGCTTTGTTGTTATCACAACATAAAATTTTTTTTCATATATATTCACCATTTCCCACGTTAGTGAGGAAGTGTTAAGAACATAGGAGGGAACATTGGAGGGAATATCCTCACTTAGCTCCTTCTCTGTTCCCTATTTTGGAAAATTAAAAAACGAAAGGGGAGGATTTCCAGCCCCCTATTCCCTCCCCTTTCAGCTGCCTTCTACGACGCACAGGGAATACATGGGAAGTATTCTTTCTTCCCTATCCCCAGGGGCAAAACTTAAGTTTTATGAACAAATAAAAATAACCACACTAAAGATGCTGATCCTCTACAGACAGAATAAACATATTTAAATTTCAATGAAATATACACATATTTGCTGTTTCACAAGAAAAGTGTTCTGCTGACTCTAAAAGTGCTCAGAAGTAGTCAAAATATGTCAAGCATTAACGACCAAGAAATCATGCAAGTCTCAGTTCAAATTTAAAAATACTTTGCTTTATAACAAATTCACTTTGCCTACTTCAGATTTTCCATCTCTATATAATTCTCTGTCATAATTACCTTTATAAACTTTGTCATTATCTATCAAATTCATGTTTGCCCAATGACCTACAGTATTCTATACATCAATATAATACACAATTATAATAACTCTCCCAACATTTATTAAGTATATTTCATATAAACAGATCAACTGAAAGACATACCTTTTCAACTGTGTTTGCTCCTAGGGCCTTTGCAGCTTCAATAGATCCAGCATATGGCCACTTTCCAGATCCATCATCTGTTGGAAACATTTCATACAAATCTATACAAATCCACTCTACTAACAAGTGATGAGTCGCTTCTTAACATACAATGTAAGACAGCCTATGTCTTCAATAAAACAGAACTAGAATGCCTGAATGTATGAGGTAAATAAGTAAATAAGTGAAATGGTAAAGTGCTGAGGTTACAAAATATACTGAAAATTCTAAAAGACAAATCTAATTTGAAGGGAGGGCTGGACAAGTAATTTACAAAGGATCTGCTCAGTAGTAGCTTAAAAAAACACCATTTCTAATCTCAAAATGAGGTGTATCCATGAAGATTCATTGTCTTTGACCATCATATGACAAATGACACTAGCAGACTCTCAATCAAAGGACTGAAAGATCATTCAAGAACCCACAAAGGCCTGTGGTGCCAAAGGGCAGAGGGAAGTGGTACCAAGTCATCCTCCTTATTATTTCTTGACTTCCCTTTAGTAAGTAAGGTCAAAAACAAAGTGATGGTTAATAGCAAATCTCTCAAGAATCTGCACCTGGATCAATACTGTTTGTGCTTTCCAGTAATGATTTACCAGAGTCCTGTGAAAACCAGAAATCTTTTCCTTTGCACCAATAATAGGATTTTCAAAAACATCCAAACAGACAGATGATGTTTCTGTTCTTAAAATACACAATGTATGAAAAACTTATCTGAAAAGCAACTAAAACTTCATCCAGAAATGTGTAAGCCATGGAAATTGTGAACTAGTTAGTGGTCAGATCCAAAAACAGGCAGCAAAAAAATGAAGACTAAATCGGGGAAGGTGAGGTTTGGTGATACCTCACCCCTATACCAAATTTCACAGGTTTCATTCAAGGTTGCTTTCCTGTAAATGAGCATCTGTTAATCTTACATGTTTTATGGTGGTCAAAAGGTGGAATTTTCATTAATATACCTCATTTTGGGGTGTAACGAAGTCCTTTCAATCCCCTGCCATGCAAATACTCTTTCAGATGCTCAGAGGTGGTCTGTCCAAAGGTGAGATATATGTTCTTTCATTAAAAGATGGAAAAAGATCAACACAGACTAAGCAATTCAACAAAGGTGATACCTATATAGTACTTAACATCAACAGGAAAAGAAAAAAAGCAGTTTAACAGTGGATGAAAACAGCATTTCATTAGGACTCACCTGCTTTCCCAAGGGTAATTGTGACACCACTGCCACCTAAAACTTTAGCAGCCAACATAGGGGCAATACAGCAAAAGCCAATGGGTTTCTTTGAACCATGAAATTCCTTAATTACTCGTTCTACTTCACTGTTAACTGTCATGTCTGCACCTTTCACTGCAAAGTCTGACCTGCAACATCATACAGAGATCAATCAATAAATCAAAATGACAAGTGATACGACTTGGTTATCATGCAAGAAATGAAAACAATGAATAAAGATTTGATTGATGTGGCACCCTCCTCCAAATGTGGCACAAATGCAGAATGATAAAGGAAAACACATGGCATGGAAGGTACACAAGTGTTTTGATTACCAAATAATAAAGCTAACATCACAAATGGGATATAATTACGAAATAGTCAAAAAGCATATACGTGATAAATGATACGGAAAATGAGAAATGTTTACAATATATGGCTTTGGGTAAGATGTGCTATACTGTAGGTCCTGCATGACACTAGGTATGGGCACCCTGCAGCAAAGTGTGGGTTGGCACAACTGATGAGGATAAAATGAATGCAGATACAATTATTTGTATCTTCTTTTCTATCAAAACCACTTATAAGATCATATGGTTTTAAGATAATGTTTCGGTATCAGCTTAGAGATCCATTGTTAATACTGATGACTGCAGATATAGCTTACTTCAACACAAACTTTTTTAGTATAGAAGCTAATTCGTTTTATAATGAAAAAAGGAAAAATGAATTCAACTATAAGAGACACACATGAAACAACTTAGCCAGAGAGGATTTGAGAGTTTTTACCAAAAGCTAAATTACAAGTTTTATTATGTTCCCAAGAGGTTATAAACCTTTAGAAGATATAAAGTTCTCTTAATTTATGACACTTACTCATTATGTGTCTTGTGCACACTCAACAAAGATGCACAAATAATGTCATCACACTTCTTGACCTATAGTCCCACCCAGTGGGACTGTGGGAGTCTCATAAATCTTTACCAAATATTACTTATAAGATATGAAAGTATTCATACCAATCAAAGAAGAAACATCATTATTTTGCCCTAGTACTCTCATCGAGCAATATCCTAATAGAGGGATAATTCTAAATTCCAAAATAATCAAAGTAAATTGAGAAAAATCTTTCTGATGATTAAATGAAAGACCTTGAGAAAACTCCCTGTAAAGAAATGATAGATCATCAAATAAGAATAATAAAAAATTTAAGAAACAAGTGATACACATTTCAACTTACTCTGGGTGAAATAACATGTGGTGGGGGTTTGCTCCCATCACAAGTGTTCATCATAAATGATCGTTACCAATGCAATTCTATTATTTTTTCCCTTAAGCAAACTGAGCAGTTTATCATTTGTTTCTTGATTGTCTTACTACTTTTATATGATGTTATCTCACTTCACAGGGGAGAAATAATTTTCCATTTTAGTATTTTGTTCATTAAGATGACCTCAGCATTTAGGAGAACGATCTGATGAAAGCAGAAGGGTGAAATAATTGGATGTCATTGGCTATGGACGTTTTCTTATATAAAACATTGTGTTACTATCTCATCTGAACACAAATTAGACAATTTGAACAGTATAGCGTGCTATATTAATATATCTGATGAAAGGTACGATCATATGCACAATGATAAAGCACAAACCCCCTAAAGACAATCAAACATTATAGGTCTATTGTTTAAATCATCACTGGCAAGGAAGAGAAAGAGGCACTGTCTCCTTTTGATATCACTGAGAAAGAGGCACTGTCTCCTTCTGATATCACTGTTTACATGTTAGTTTTCATAACATGGTCAAGATATCCAAAATATTTTCTTCTGAGTAGGTAAACATACATTATTAAGCTTTGTCATGAACAGAACAAAGCTACCCAACTTGCTTGATGCTTAATGATGACTTTTGATAGATATGTGTTTGACCTATGGAAGGGAGGAGGGTTCCAGCAGTGTGACATCATAACTACTTGCATGAGCTGATTACAAATTTGTCTCCAATTACCACATTGTTAAAAAAAATTCGGACTGCCCTCTGGACATGTTCTAGTTATGTTCTTGGCACGCATTCATACTTTCACATAACAATTCATGTGATCTATTGCACCTAAGATTACCTGATGGTTAAATACAACACTACATGAAAAGTGAGAAACGTAAAGAGGCAAATAAAAATCTATTAATTCTAATGCTTCCAAAAGACATTAAGAAGAATTAACAAGTGTTTCAAGCTATAAATTTTGTGTTCTGGGACATGGCTGGGGTATCCTACAAATGAATAGTTTATTCTTATCCAAAGAGTACTCACACTTGCAACCCCCAGGGGATAAAACCAAAAAATATAGATGTATGAATACTATTACATGGTAAAGCTGTAATCAAATGGGACCAAAATCCATAGAATGTACATAGAATTATGGGGCAAGAAGAATTTCTTTGGGAGACACGAAAAATACCAAATACAGTAATCCCAGTTTCTTCCTAAGTGGATGATACTACTGGATAAATCAAATACCCAACTTTTTACACTTACAGATTTTTTGCAGCTCCAAATCCACCAGGAAAGAAAACAGCATCAGCAACCCCACTTGTCAGCTCAGTAAGAGGCTTGATATTTCCACGGGAAATACGAGCAGATTCTGCCAGTACATTGCGGGTGTCATGTTCTGATGGTGCCCCCTAAAACACAATAGTATCTTGCATATAGAAGCTATACTTCAATTTTAGCCAATATTCAAATTTTTAGAAAGATGACAATGAATTCTGTGACAGGAAAATTATCATGATTTCTACATTTCACCATAAATTAACAGTAAACATATTTCTCCTTGAAATGCATAAACTGGTGCAAAATAAGAAAAGATGCTTCCAGTCTAGTATTCTGTTCTTTCTGCTTTTCTAGAAAAACTTTTAACTAATGTGTATGAGAGATATATTTCTATACTTGGGCAATGCATTTAACAGAAAAGACAGATGGGTAATGTAAGAGTACACTAGATTGCAGAATCATTAAAGATGACTATCTAAGGTTCCAAAGAACACCAGGGACTTAGTGAAAAATGTTTCTTCCAAGAATAGGCAAGGATCTGCCAATAAAACCAATGGTTAACTTTGTAAGTACGAAAGCTTATGAGTCCCTGTAATTTGTTAAGTTGAATATTTTCATAAGCATGTCAAACTGATACCTTAATGTTTGTCTAAGAACAATGAAAATGGGAAGCTTCAATAAAAGATACAGCCTTTTGTCTGCGAGCCAGGTGACTTGACACTGAGATGTGTTCTACGAGAGTCTTACTCAGTAAAACCTCTCTATACGTGTAAAAGGTGACTTCATCATCATGCCTGGAGGGGAAAGATAATGTCTTTAATGTGCTTTCCACGTCCTCTGAGGAAACCGTTACTAAGAAGTCACCTGAGTACAATGAAATTTCATTTTCCTATGAGACACTTGGGATGAAGTGGTTTTCTTACTGTACCATTGTAAAAAGCTAGTTAGCTATGAGCTATCAAGTCTTCCTTTCCACTTTCAAGCCTTAGTACTCTTGTACATGCGGGAAATGTGGATGTGCAAGTTATGCTTTAATTCATGGCTTCTATCAATCTACAACTCTGATGCCTGCTCCCTCCAGAAACTTACTCAAACTTTAGTGCTGCTTCATAGCCTTTAGTGCCTCACCCTTAACAAGCCCCTGGCAAAGGGCAACTCTAGCAGAGTGTTTTCAGAGACTCCTGCCAAATGTCTTACCAACTACTTTCCTAACATGTCTACCTTATGTTTCAATCTACTATTTCTATCTAATCCTCCTACTAACTACTTTTACCCAATGTTTCTACCTAATGTAAACTCCTGTCTAATGTTCCTACCTTCTACTTATTTTTTTTTTTTTTTTTTTTTTTTTTTTTTTTATACTTTGTCGCTGTCTCCCGCGTTTGCGAGGTAGCGCAAGGAAACAGACGAAAGAAATGGCCCAACCCCCCCCCCCATACACATGTACATACACACGTCCACACACGCAAATATACATACCTACACAGCTTTCCATGGTTTACCCCAGACGCTTCACATGCCTTGATTCAATCCACTGACAGCACGTCAAACCCTGTATACCACATCGCTCCAATTCACTCTATTCCTTGCCCTCCTTTCACCCTCCTGCATGTTCAGGCCCCGATCACACAAAATCTTTTTCACTCCATCTTTCCACCTCCAATTTGGTCTCCCTCTTCTCCTCGTTCCCTCCACCTCCGACACATATATCCTCTTGGTCAATCTTTCCTCACTCATTCTCTCCATGTGCCCAAACCATTTCAAAACACCCTCTTCTGCTCTCTCAACCACGCTCTTTTTATTTCCACACATCTCTCTTACCCTTACGTTACTTACTCGATCAAACCACCTCACACCACACATTGTCCTCAAACATCTCATTTCCAGCACATCCATCCTCCTGCGCACAACTCTATCCATAGCCCACGCCTCGCAACCATACAACATTGTTGGAACCACTATTCCTTCAAACATACCCATTTTTGCTTTCCGAGATAATGTTCTCGACTTCCACACATTTTTCAAGGCTCCCAAAATTTTCGCCCCCTCCCCCACCCTATGATCCACTTCCGCTTCCATGGTTCCATCCGCTGACAGATCCACTCCCAGATATCTAAAACACTTCACTTCCTCCAGTTTTTCTCCATTCAAACTCACCTCCCAATTGACTTGACCCTCAACCCTACTGTACCTAATAACCTTGCTCTTATTCACATTTACTCTTAACTTTCTTCTTCCACACACTTTACCAAACTCAGTCACCAGCTTCTGCAGTTTCTCACATGAATCAGCCACCAGCGCTGTATCATCAGCGAACAACAACTGACTCACTTCCCAAGCTCTCTCATCCCCAACAGACTTCATACTTGCCCCTCTTTCCAAAACTCTTGCATTTACCTCCCTAACAACCCCATCCATAAACAAATTAAACAACCATGGAGACATCACACACCCCTGCCGCAAACCTACATTCACTGAGAACCAATCACTTTCCTCTCTTCCTACACGTACACATGCCTTACATCCTTCTACTTATATCTGTAGCTAAAACCATTTTGCCAAAAGGCAAGGAGAGCACATACCACTCATCGCAGGAAAATCTACCGTTAAAGTATGAGCTGTACGAGTTACACGTTGTCAAGTGATATGCGTGTCAAGAATAACAGCAGTCCACATGTGGGAGAGACAGAAAGAAAAGACAGCTACCTTCATCAAAGGAGTGCTACCTGACAACCACTGAAGTGCTGGCTCACTATGCAGCCATCACCAACACTCCCAATACCCTAGTGGGAAGTACCAGTAACAAACCTCCCTGGTCCATGTCTGCCTACCAACTACTATCTACTGAATAAAGGTATTAACAAAATAAAATACAAGAAAACTTAGACTAAATATACATACATAACCTACAATAATTAAGCATATTTGCACAATCCTGAAGACTACATATAGACACAAGTCCAAATGCCTTACCTTGGTATGGTCGATAACATGCATTTGTGGAGCATCAGGCGCAAAACAGACAACATCTGCCCCATCCCTTGTCAGACTAACTAGAGCAGCTGATGCTTCATGAATTTCTGATCCATCATAAACTCCAGACCCAGAGAGAACCTGTGAAATATTGGCAAGGGTGAGAACCCACGAGACTGGAAGGTATGATTAGAGAGGAATTCTAAAGTGTCTATGTGGTTAGAAAGAAGTGATTACAAGCCCAGTAAGCAACCTTTCAATAACCATGACAACTGGGTTTTAAGTCATAAGGAAAAAAATGGTTTTGATATTTTTGTGCACCTTTCCATAATGGTGTACTGGAATAGGCATCCACTCCCCTACCCCAAAAGAAAAAGAGTTGAATTTCAAAAACACAAGCATTCTCACAGATGCTTCCAAATCACTCGCTCTCATGATCCTTCTCATGGCATGGTGCATAGGCACTAATAATCACCCTTCTCTTGCAATCTACTTTCATCTTTACCCAAATCAGTCTACAGCTCACTTCCTTACACTTTTTCCTACATCTCCTTCAACAGTAGTGCTACCCCTTCCTTATATTTTTCCCTCACACCAACCCATGACTTTACTCCTAAGACATACCCAAATCATTCTTCCCCTTAAGTTTCATTTCCCACAAAGTTAGAACATACAGGTTGGTTTCCCCAAACATACTATCTCCTTTCCTCTCATCTTGGTTACATCCACCCCCCCCCCCCAAACACACACACACACACACACACACACACACACACACAGCCTGAGCCTTAGAGAAGGTGAGCAGTCCTGGTTTTGCTCCTTCTTTCCATCTTTCAGGAAATGACATACAAGGAGTGGAGGAGGGAGACTAGGAGCAGTCAGGCCTCTACATTCATATTTGTAATCATAAGGAGCTACAAAAAACATCTAAAGCTTATGCAGATATTTGGAACCTATCTTAACATATAAAATAATTATACCACCATAAGAACGATACAAATCAACTAAGTTATACTTAATACAAAGCTAGACCAACTGCAGTGAAGCAATCACTTTAAAGAATGTTAAGTTTGGTCATATTTTTCAGGACTGGGATGGTTTAGCAGTAAAGTTTTACACTAAGGACACCACACAAATAAGCAAAGGATCTGGATGGAATGAACTGGTGTGGTTTCTTTTGATACTGATGTTAGAATCATCACACTACTAAACCCACTGCAGAACATGGATCAATATATGATGACAATGTTGATAAATTGCTTAAATCTTTAAGTGCCATAAAGTTTCAATTTCACGTGAGGGCTGCCACCCTTGAGCATAACGAGAGGAGCCTCGAGTTAAAATGTCCTTTTCATTAAAGTGACCTTTATTGGTCAGGTTTAAGTCCAGACCCAACCCAGGGGTAGTCTCGCCACACTTAAGGGGATCAAGTCTGTCATTCCGGCAAAATCCACCCAGAGAATTTTCTAGTTAGACTTGGACCGGTCGGGCAAGAACTCTTGAAGAGGTTATTTTCTGTCCTGTAACGTACCACAGCCACAGTTGGTGCTTGCAACGAGGTGCTGCTGGAGAACCAACGCACAGAGAGGTTCCTAAATGCTGTTCTTGTCAATGAGAACATCTTTCCAGAGTGTAAATGAGACTCGTCTGCCGCTCCAAGTGCACAGCTTCACCAGCTAAACAGCTGAGTGTCCAGCTATCCGGTTACATGACCATGGCTTCCCTGATGGCAAGATGTGCTATCTCGCCCATATATCAGAATTCACACCCTCAATTTGCCCTTAACTTAACAATAATAAGTTGAATTTTACATGCAAGGAAGTGGTAAGATATAGAGCAAGGGTAGATCAACTGGTATTATTGTTTCTCTAAGTCGGACACTCGATTTGAGGGATTGGCGAGGGGACATATTTTAAGATGGGTATTACAAACTGCTTATTGAGAAGATAAGAAGCATATGGCCTCTCTAATCTATACCCTGACCAGAAATTATGAGCACAGCATCTATCACTAACGTGCATGGAACCTTCATGGTAAATCATCCATTATTAGCGCCACGGGCACTTATAAGGCTGGGCTAAATAAAGACAACTGGAAGTGATGCATTTCTATCAACATGAGTTAAATCATCACATACTCATACTAATGAGGATCTAATATTTGAGGGGTTTGTCATTATACCTGAGCATTAAGACGCGAACTAACAACACAGAGCGAGTTACCAGGTTTGAGGCGGCCAAGCGGCCTCAGCCTCGCACCGCGCCGATAGATCAGGTGGCTCTTCAGTGAAGTCACTAGATAATCTAATGGTTGCATGTATGTCCTGCTAATCAACCATAATTAAATGAAACAAAGGACAATGATAGAAATGGAAGCTGCGCATGCGCAAATCCTCATTGAATCAGACCTGAGTAAAAATTAGCTTCCAATATATACAATTATTTATCTTTATAAATGGTTCAGTTTGTGAGTTACAGACCGTGTATTTTGTCCAAAACTACAAATATGATATTTTTAGAAGCTTCTCATTTCAGGTGTATGATAATTGAATATCAGAATGTATAGAATAAGTCAACCAATCGCTTCTGGAAGGATGATAGGGCGTTATTTATATTTGAAAGTGAAAGGAGGTGAACGATAGTAATGGAACAGTCCAGGAGTCTGGCAGTGATGTGTTCCTCAGCGCTCAGCAAAGATGGCGATACTGAAATGAAGAAAATGGAGGACCCACAACCCCCTAGTATTGATATATGTAGAGGTCAAAAACTCGAAGTGACGGTGGTAGATGCCCAACTTGACCTCCTTCTCGTATCATATGAACATGGCACTCAAGTTTTTCAAGGAGTTTTGCTCGATTCAACCAAAGGGTAAGGAGAAAAAGGACGAAATATTTGAGCGGTACCGTCGCAGCTTGCCATGTTTGCCACCATGGGCTCAGAAATATGCATGTCTGTTGCTTCAAATTTCTCTTGAACCATAAAGCTTTAGACTTTCATATATATACCAAACTTTTCAATGAGATGTTGTGCAGTGGATGAGAAGTAAAGCCTCTTTCTGAAAGATGTAAGTTGTTTTTTATCATATGTACATAAGAGTGGAATAGCAGGGGCTCAGACATATATATTTTGAACAATAATTCTCCTAGTCCTGAATTATTCTTCTTCCAAACATCATTTACTTTTATTGAAGAATGAAGAGATTCATAAAGTAAGGATAATCACTGAGAATAACCAGTGAATGTTGAATGATGCCCCTACATATGCAGCACATATTTCAAAATTTATATCACACAAATAATGTTTTTCATGTAGTCTTCCCATGCAAATTATGATACACCAGAATGCAAGAAAGTACACTCTATACAAAATATACCTTTAAAGACGGGTAGTAGTAAGGGAATATCTTTAAGAGTTCTACTTTATATATGGTAGGCCTGTTTGCTACTTATAAGGCAAGATTTAGGGTAGTAGATATATAATCAGGCCTTTCCCGTTGTATATTTTAGCTCTAGATAAATGAGAGATGAATATGTTCACATTTACTTTAATCATTATACTTAGTATGGGTACTTTACATATGTATGCCTAATTCATAGTGCATTCAGCTAGGGTGCATATTATCAACAAATGTTTGTGTCTTATTCATGTGTTTGTAGAATAACTGCTGTAGTTCTAAATAAGAAATCTATACAGAGAACTTATTTGTTTTATATGAGAATATTCTAAGTAGTTATTATATATAATTTGAATTGAAAAACTGGGTTTAGCAAGTAGTGAGTGCCAGATTTGCCACACAAGGTGAAGATAGTACCCCTATAATATACTGTTAACATATAACACACACACACACACACACACACACACATATATATATATATATATATATATATATATATATATATATATATATATTTTTTTTTTTTATTATTATTATTATTATTTTGCTTTGTCACTGTCTCCCACGTTAGTGAGGTAGCGCTAGGAAACAGACGAAAGAATGGCCCAACCCACCCGCATACACATGTATATACATACACGTCCACACACACAAATATGCATACCTATACATCTCAATGTACACATATATATACACACACAGACATATACATATATACACATGTACATAATTCATACTGTCTGCCTTTATTTATTCCCATCGCCACTCCGCCACACATGGAATACCAACCCCTCCCCCCTCATGTGTGCGAGGTAGCGCTAGGAAAATACAACAAAGGCCCCATTTGTTCACACTCAGTCTCTAGCTGTCATGTAATAATGCACCGAAACCACAGCTCCCTTTCCACATCCAGGCCACACAGAACTTTCCATGGTCTACCCCAGACGCTTCACATGCCCTGGTTCAATCCACTGACAGCATGTCGACCCCGGTATACCACATCGTTCCAATTCACTCTATTCCTTGCATGCCTTTCACCCTCCTGCATGTTCAGGCCCCGATCACTCAAAATCTTTTTCACTCCATCTTTCCACATCCAATTTGGTCTCTCACTTCTCTTCATTCCCTCCACCTCTGACATATATATCCTCTTTGTCGATCTTTCCTCACTCATTCTCTCCATGTGACCAAACCATTTCAAAACACCCTCTTCTGCTCTCTCAACCACACTCTTTTTATTATCACACATCTCTCTTACCCTTTCATTACTTACTCGATCAAACCACCTCACACCACATATTGCCCTCAAACATCTCATTTCCAGCACATCCACCCTCCTCCGCACAACTCTATCTATAGCCTATGCTTCGCAACCATATAACATTGTTGGAACCACTATTCCTTCAAACATACCCATTTTTACTTTCCAAGATAACGTTCTCGACTTCCACACATTTTTCAACGCTCCCAGAACTTTCGCCTCCTCCCCCACCCTATGACTCACTTCCACTTCTATGTTTCCATCCGCTGCCAAATCTACACCCAGATATCTAAAACACTTCACTTCCTCCAGTTTTTCTCCATTCAAACTTACCTCCCAGTTGACTTGTCCCTCAACCCTACTGTACCCAATAACCTTGCTCTTATTCACATTTACTCTCAGCTTTCTTCTTTCACACACTTTATCAAAGTCAGTCACCAGCTTCTGCAGTTTCTCACCCGAATCAGCCACCAGCGCTGTATCATCAGCGTGTGTGTGTGTGTGTGTGTGTATGTGTATGTATTTTATTCATTATACTTTATCGCTGTTTCACGCATCAACAAGGTAGCACCTCGAAACAGACGAAGAATGGCCCATGCACTCATATATACATATATACACATATACATACATATACATACACATACACTGACTTAAACATATATACATGTGTACACATTCATACCTGCTTGCCTTCATCCATTCCTGGCGCTACCCCACCCCACAGGAAACAGTATGGCTTCCCCCTGCTTCAGTGAGGTAGCACCAGGAAAACAGACAAAAAGGCCACATTCGTTCACACTCAGTCTCTAGCTTTCAAGTGTAATATATAATGAGGGGCTGGAAATCTTCCCTTCCTTCACTCATGTTATGTATAAAATATTAATACATAAAGAAAGGAATAACTATGGCTGACAAGAAAAAAGAGCATTAAGAATGTTTACACTTCATTTATAAGATTTTGGAAAAGGATGTAAGCAGCATTTTATCATCACTAGCCTTTACAGATAACAATTCTAGAATTGATAGTTACTTCTTATGCTGCATATGTATGTAAGAGAATTTTAGTTTTGCCTTGTTACTGACCAAGCTTTTCATGTGAATTCTCTTGAATCTCTTTTGGACACTTTAGTTCTTATATATACCTATTTTAGTACAGTTAATATAGAGGTTCTATTCCCCAAAAGTTATATATATTGCTTTCTTTTCAGGCGACTTCCATGTGGAATTTATCCTCCAGGGGGAGAATTTCCACCAGATCCTCCAAAAGACTCAACACCAGTATCAGATAACGATGATAAACTTTACTCTGTGAAGCAGCGCCACACTTACTTTCAACAAGACACTGCTCCCGCAGATTTGAATTCAAAAGCAAAGAAGGGAGTACAGCTCAGACAGTCAATCTCTCTTACTCAGCGTTTCAAGAACTCTCGTATGACAGTACGTTTAAGGCCAAGACAGGTGTTATGCTCTAAATGTCAATCCATATGTAATGAGAAATCTGAAAATGTCAGTGGAGCAAAAGGCCAAAGAGCGACTGAGCCACCAACAGCAGTTAAACCAAGTAATGAGACTCGTGGAAATACGAGAAGTTCTAGAGACAGAAATTCCCAAGAACATCACAGCAATAGTTCATCACAAAACAAAAGGGCAGAAAAGACACCACAGAAGAATGTACAGTTGGTTCCTAAATTGGTAAAATTGAAACCTAGTGAAATAGAAGCTGCAACTAATAAAGGGGTCAGTTGTTTGAGAAAAAGTTCACAGACTCGTGGTTCACGAAGTGATTCTGATTCGTGTGACAGTGAAATAAGTGTTGGTTCTAACACTGCATATTCAGTATCAGGAAGTAATAGTGCATCAGATGGTAGAGTACCAAAGTTGAAGTTATCAGCTAATCTTTGTCCGGTAGACCCAACAGAGGTCAGGCGCAAGGGTCGCATTCCTAAGATGACCATTTCAACACTTAATCTAGCCTTACAATCCAATGAAGCATCCAAAGAAAATTGGGAGGATGAGAGTTGTGAATTAAAAAGCCAGAGTATACCTAAAATGATACTGTCCACATCGGGTATTGTCTCAGAAGCAGTTGACAAAAAAGATAAAGAGGGTGGGAAAGGTAGAAAGCTTTCTGATTCAGTTGAGTCTCAAACAGATGCAAAGGAACTGAGATTAAGATCAGGTAATGTGCACAAGTTAACAGTTGCAACAGCAGGTCATCAAGATTTCGGAGAATCAGCTGATCGAGTATCACCCATACCAAAGTTAACAATTCTCCCCTTAATTCAAAAGAAAGACAGTCAAGAGGAGAAGGACACAGGTGATGTTAAACATCATAAATTAGGGAAAATATGCGTAGATGAGACCTTGCCTGAGAAAATGAGCTTAAGAAAGAAACGATCCTTGGGTTCAATGGAAGATTTATGGGACGAAAGTGTCTTCGATGAAACTGCAAAAAAGCACAAAAGAGAAGAGATTGAGGAAGAGAATGAGGTAAGCGACACTCAGAAACTTTCAGGTGAAGATAAAGATGGATTAGATGGAGATAAACCTAAGGCAACACCAGTCCTTAAAATTTCTTTTGGCCCAGAAGGAAAAGGAACAGTTCTTAAAATCCCGTCTAAGAGCACTGTTGTGACTATCAGTAACCCAGAGTTAGATACTGAAGAAGAGATGACTAGAAAATGCAAAGATATGAGTGCAAAAGCAGCCAAAAAAGCATTGAAGAAGGCTAAAAAGGAAGCTCAAAAGAAGACTATGCTTGGTGGAGCTTCACCCGCTTATATTATGGGAGGAATGTCACCAAGGTTTGGAGGTATGTCCCCTCTCAGGCTTGGTGGAATGTCCCCTGCAAGATTAGGAGGTTTCTCCCCAGTAAGATTTGGTGGTACATCTCCAGCTCGATTTGGAGGCATGTCTCCTGCTAGAGCTGCTGCAGTTGATCTTTCAACTCGTGATTTGCCTCCAAAAAAACACAAGCATAAAGTCAAACACAAGAAGAAGCACAAAGATGAACGAAGGCATAAATCACCAGATGAGACAAAAGCCCAGGTGGAACTCAAAGATCATAAAGAGGGTGCCATGCATCTACCAGATCCAATAGACCCAGATATCCCAGTGGAAAATATTACTCCAGATTTACAATGGAACTCATCTGAGGGAGCTGAATATCATACTGATCAGTCACCTCAATCAGCGCTCAGTCTATCTGCTTTAAACTCACAGTCAACTTCTAACCCAGGAATTCCTTTGCAACCATCTCGACATAAACTGTCAATATCCATAAAAAGAGTCAGCAATGCTAGTTATGTAGCATGTGATTCAAGTCATTCTGATGGTGAAAGAACTGTCACCCCAACTAATCCTAGTAGGACTGTCACTCCAACTAATCCTAGTTGTAATGAAGATGTAGAGGGCAGTCCTCAAGAAATAACATTTGAAGTTGATGACATCAAACGGGAAAAATCCCTTATGGCTACATTTGAAACAGAGGAGTATGGTAAAGATGCATCCTCAAAAGTACCTCAGTCCTATGAATTGGAAGGTGCCAGAACTGAAAATTCAGCGTCAGTAATTGACACAGTAGATGACAGAGGTGATCAACCTCCTACAAGTACATATGGAATGGAAACACCAGAGCCCTCCCTTTCAGGTAGTGATTCTCCAGGTAGTGATGACACTTGCAATGGTTCAATTCCAGACTTTCCAAGCAGTGTTCCAAATCTAGAAGGATCTGATGGACATCCAAGTGCTGCCCTCTTAATGAAGTTCAGCTGGCAGGAAGTAGAGCAATGTGAGATTGGAGAAGGAAAAGTTATGACTGTTGGGGATGTTGTCTGGGGCAAGATTCATGGCTTTCCCTGGTGGCCAGCAAAGGTCTGTACATTTTCTAAAGATTTCTTAAATATTCTAGTGTAGTTATTCAGTCAGTTGCATGAAATATTTACTTAATTGTTTATGTATAAGATTTCTTTTAATTCATTAAATGTTTTTGATACAGATTTCAATCTTTTGAAACAAACTTTAAAATGTACATAATGTAAGAGATGCTTGTAATACATTATGCTTGCAATGCAGTTGTTAATAATGAATAATTTTAGCAGCTTATGGTGCTCAGATAATATGTATTTGATATATTTATTCTTAATGGTACTCATAGTATGTATTTCATATATTCTTAATGGTGCTCAGATGATATGTTTTTGATATATTCTTTCTATATATGTGTTTTCTGAAACATGTGTGTCTGTAAAGGTCACAGCTATAAAGTAGCTTGAACATCTGATGACTGACTGTGCCAGCTGTGAGATTCCATTGCATATGTGGTAGTTTGTAAGATTTAATCATATTCAGTGTAATTTGATCTATCCATGGAGAGAGGGAAAGAAAGAATACAAGCCTTGTGTCTCCTACATGTAAAAGGTGGCTAATAAGGATGGAAGCAGGGAACTGGAAACCCTTCCCCCCTTGTATTTTAGTATCTAAAATGGGAACTGAAGAAGGAGCCAAGTGAGAGTGCTTATACTCCTCAAAGGTTCAGGTTTAGAGTGTCTGAATGTGCATGGATGTAACCAGGATGAAAGGAAGGGAAAGATAGAGAGTATGTTTAGGGAGATGAAACAGGATATTCTGTCTCTGAGTGAAACTAAGGTCATGGAGAAGGGAGAAGAATGGTTGGGGAAGGTCCATGGGATAAAGTTTAGAGTTAGTTTAAGGGTAAAGGCAAAGGAGAGGGTGGCACTTCTGCTGAAGGAAAGTGTGATGTGTTAAACAGTGAAGAGAAGCGAGCTTCAGACTGATATTGGCAAGAATGAAAGTGGCCATGAGAGATGGGTGATTGTAAGTGCTTATACACCTGGTAGTGAGAGGAGTGAGAAAGGAAGGCAAGTGCTTTGGAAGGAGCTGATTGAGTGTGTCAGCAATTTTGATGTAAAGGATTGAGTGCTAATGGTGGGAAATTCGAAGGCAAGAGTGGGTATGTCAGTTGATGGTACAAGTGGGAGTCATGGGCTACCCTTTGCAAATGAAAAGGTGATCAGCATGTTGAGTTTTGTGCTGAAAAAAGACTAGTGATTAGGAATACCTGGTTCAAAAAAATGCTTACATAACTATACAAGGGTGAGTGGGGTCAGTGATAAGTAGGCATTATTGGATTATGTACTAATTGTCTGGGATACAAAGGAGAGACTGTTGGAAGTGGATTCATTGAAAGGGTCATCTAGTGGGATGCCTTACCTCTTTTAGGTGGAGACAACTATAAAAGTTTCTAATGGCTTTAGAAAAGAGCACTGGTGGAATGCCTATATAGCATCATAGTATGGGGGCTAAAGTGAACCATGGGGTGGTTAAGGGGGCAGGTGCATTGAAAAGTGTTTGCAAAGGCACATCACTATCTTGAAGGCCAGAAATGGATATGTCTAATGATATAGGAGTACCTACAGTGCCTTAGACATGCTTGTCATGGGCCCTAAGTAGAAAAGAATGAAAGAGGGTAATATAATGGAAGTGAAATCCTTGAGGGCAAGAAGTGGTGTGAGGAGGGTTAATTGTGTAATGAATGACATTGTATGAGAGAGAGGCAAATTAAGTTAAGTATCATTGTGAAAGGTGAAATATGTGTGTTGAAGTTGTTTGGAGACTAGGAGAGGATAAAGAAAGAATGACTTGAGTAAGAGAATGTGTAGTGTCAGAAGTGAAGAAAATACGGGGGGGGGGGGAGGAAGTTGAAAGGATGGAGTGAATATGTGTGCGTCGGAAGTGAAGGAAATAAGGGGGATGCATAGACTGGGAAGATGATGGAAGGATGTAGTGAGAAAACCCTCTAGTTATCAGGGCCTGAACATGCAGCAGTGAGAAGCACACTGGATAGAAAGAATTGGAGCACTGCAGAGTACAGGGGGAATATGTGTTTCTGTTGAGCTGAAGCAAGGTATATAAAATGGTATGAGGAAATCACAGAAAGGTTATGAGGCTTGGTTGTGGATTATACATTATGTGGATGGTGCATTATGCTTGATTGCTAGAGAATGGATGCGAATAGATGAGGCTGTTCCTTGCATTACCTAATCATACTGGAACTGGTTTGAAAATGAAATATGATGTGGTTCTTTTGTTACTGTGATTGGTCATTTTCTTGTTCTAAAGGTGATGGCAATCCGTGTTTTACGCGAAGGAAGTGGTGACACAAAGTGGCAACAGGCACATGTCAGTTGGTATGGCTCATCTACATCTTCCCTTATGCCAGCTAACACTTTGCAGCCTTTCCTCCAAATGTTCAAGGTAGGAATACCATATGCCTCCTAAAACTGAACTCAGTGGTCAGCTTGGATGGCACACGGAGTAGTACTGTCATTCATTTATACCTTCCATGACTCATTATTGAATAGGTTAGATACATGAGGAATGATTTATATGCTTCAAATACTAGACCTGCTTTAAGTAAAAGGAAATTATGAATTCTCTCCTTATCTTTATTTGCCTATCCCGCTGCCAAGATTATGACTCTTGTTTTGCAGGAAATGTAATAACTTGGCCATGTGCCGAGTGTATCCAGCCATAAACATATGCCATTATTACGTATAATCTTCTTGTTTCTTGTGACAGTGCTTAGAATTAATGCAGATTTTTGTTGTTTAAATTTAGGTTAATTTATATATAATTATAAGTTTGGTAAATTCCTGTACAGTGCAGTGGGAAGTCAGTTGTAGCACATTTCATTTAATGAAAAACATTTCTTCTTGCACCTCCTACAAAAACTGTGAATATCTCATTTTTCAGACGAGATATAACAAACGAAAGAGAGGGCCATATAGGGAAGCCATCAAACAAGCAACATGTGAAGCAGAGCAGATTCTCTCACATGATTTTGATTTCCAAGACAGAGAGGAGGAGCAACAACAACAACAGCATCAGACTCCAGAGAACCTGCTTGGAGCATCCCCTCGTGAAGTGGATGTGGTTAGCTGAGACATGCATGTGGTAAGACTGAGGGTGGATTAGATTCATTGTTAACTGAAGCAGCAGATAAGCTTTAAACATAAACTTACTTAAGACAGTAGCTCATGAATAATTAATCTTCAGCCATTGTGCTGTAAAGCAAAAGATATGTTCCCTATAACATCAGATAGATTGTGTGGTGCTGTTAGGAAATATAGTTTGTGATGAAGACATTACTATATGCAGTCTTTTTTTTTGTTTTTCAATATCCGAGATTTTGAACATGGTTAATGGCAGCTCATTAATGTTACAGAGAGTTTTGGTGCTTATTTGTAATAACTTGTTTTGTTTGGTAATATGATGGCAAATGTTGTCTGCAGATAACAGTTTCTTAAGGATAATATGTTTCAGAATTAGAATGGAAATCTTTTGCTTCCCTCTGTCACATTTTTGGTAATAAGAAGCCCTAAAGATGTTAGATATTCAAAATTTGGTTTTGAAATATGAAAGATCAAAATTGACTTTTGATACTTTGAAGATGATCAATATTACTTTCATTCATCATTATGGGACTTTTTTTTCAGTTCATAGAAATATAAGAGGAACCTGACTGTGAACATAATATATATGTACATCAAATATCTCCCTAAATACCCTTGCTTCCTAAATACTAACACAAATTCATTTGAAGTGTATTACCTCACATTATCAGCTGAATTATGTTGCATTTCTTGCTCAAACATCCCTGCCCTACATCATGTGTTAGTACACCTCAATAAACTGTTACTCAGTTATATGTATTATGGAAGTTTAATATGGTTTGATATAATACTTGACATTTCCAGTAAATGTTGAGCATACACAGTCATGCAGATTCACACAGGATTATTCTTTTATCTTGATATGTTCATTTCATTTGGCTGTGATAAAGTGGAACAAAACTAAAAGAAAGAAGGGAACTAAGTATGAATGTATACTACAAGTAGAGGTACTTGTACAACAGAAATCTGTGAACATCAAGTGTGGACTGCATTAAGGGCATTGCTTTATGTTTTTGGGAGTGCTGTCTATATGTTTTATTGGTACTCCTTGAAGTTTCATATTGGTAGGACACTTGAATTTTCAGGATCTTAGTAGGCACACATATTTATTTTTTCTAGCAGCAAGATGATTTAACAAACTGTGATTTTTCAGATGACCGGTAACTTTAGGAGAATAGTGTGTGGCAAACTTAAGTTTTACACACTCATCTATTTTATTACTATTGAATTTAGTTTATTAAGCAGTTTTATGAACAAAATAGATGAAACTTACGTTTCATGAATTTTCACCTCCTATTGCAAGACACTTTAACTTAGTGAGAGTAATGAGTGTGTGAGGTAAGGTGGCAGTCCAATATGGATAATTGAATAGTGCCCTGCAGTATTAATGTGCTGTACTGCTAATTTCTGAGCAAGGATGCGGTTGTCAGAGGCAGGCAAGTTTTTGCAGTGTTCATTACTTGGAGCACAAAGCTAGCCACTTCATTAAAGACACAGATTAACAAGAAAAAGATATATATATATATATATATATATATATATATATATATATATATATATATATATATATATATTGCTCAGGAAGTTGGCATCTGATTTGGGGAACTGGTATCAAGATTATATTAGAATCATGTAATGGATTTGACTTCCATTGGAGTTCAACTTGATGATTGTCATGTCTTGGGATAAAGAAGTGTCACTTATGAAATAATTATTACTCATGAAGGAAGATCTTACAAGGTAAGCCATTAATACAAGTGCCATATACAAATTCACATATATGTGAAGTCAAAATATTAGATGTCATTGAACGTATTGAATGCCCATAGAAAGATGTAAAATAGGTCGTTAAGACAGAACTAAGAAGTACCCATAGTACCATGTTTCATATTAAATGCCAACAGGTAGTGCCCTTGAAGGTGAAAATTCTGATAAAAATAAAGTTAAATCATATCTTTGTCCAGTATATGTTTATTATTCTAAATCTCAAACCTCATTAAATATAATATATAGAGCTCAGAAGGAATTATTATATTATGATAATTAGTCCTACTGGCATTTCTGTACATAAGCTGTAGTCTTATACATGATATGTTTTTTAGATATCAAATGTTTTTTTATATATGACATCTGCTGATGTCAAATGTAGCAGTGATATATAGTGTAAGTTGTTGTCTTTCCCATTATAATACAGGACTATGAATTTGTTTAATATCGTGCTTGCCATTTATTTATTTTTTAATTTTTTTGATGGTATGAATGCCTACATATGTCTACACATTTACTTTTATGGCATTGGCAGAAGTAATCTGGGTTACAAATAATTGGCGTTAGCAATATTGGTTAACATTGTTTTGTTTTCCCATTGCTCTGATCTAACAGAGCATCAAGATCAGAAAAGATAACATTGATTATGTTAAACCTGAAAGTAATTTCCTTGCATACAAAACGTATGAGCAAGCATGTTTTTTGAGTTCTTACGCCATATTGCATATATATGTATAGTAAAGCCTAATGTTATAAGATCTTCCAGAATTATTTTATTTTTATTATTTCTTGTAAATATTCTATACACCACTGTCATTATTGTTATAAGCATATCATTTTATTGTTTGTTTTCCTTCCATCTCAGTTTTGTGTTAGGTATCATTAAATGTTCATTCTCAAGAGATGATCATCTGTTGATGTACAGTGATCAATCAAGCAGGGTATTACTCATAATTGACCTCATCAGTAACTCACATCATCAAATAAATTTTTGTAAAACAAGATTGTCGATTGATTTGTGCCATTCATGAACTGTCTTGCATATTATTTAGACTGAGCCATTATTTACCCAGTGTTCAGTATTGTTAAGATAGAATTGCACTTGCTTAGGTATTTTGCTTGCTACCAGTAATATTGAATTTGGTACATTTTTATATATCACCTGAATATGTGAGTGTATGTATATTAATTTTTTTTTCACAGAATCTCACTAGAAATAATTGAATTTGCATAATACAATACTGCTATGTTAGGAAGTTCTGAAGGTGGGAGACAGAGGCACCTACAGAATGATAAGTAAATCTTTTGAGCTTTCATTTGTATGTTAGTGATAGTTCTTACTCTGTAACACTTTGTCAACTTTTTCAAGTTTTTTGAATTCACCAAAGGATTAAGGGTCTGTTATATATAAGATAATGTTTGGATGGCCACTTTTTTCTTTTTTAGAAAAAAATTGCACCTCTTCTGGTACTGTGTTTTTCATTTAAAAAAAAGGTAAAGAGTGAAAGACATATCAGTTGATTTGGTGTATGAAACATAAGAAAAGAGGCATATGCAATCAGTCACTGCAAAAAATTTTTCATGCATTACATATTTTTTGATATTTTACCTTTTAGTAATTACTTTACAGTATTGTTTTTAACCAGTTTATCTCACTTGCTACCTATGTTTGTGGGAATATATATGCATGTGTATATAAATGACTGGTAAATGTGGGTAAATGTGAGCAAATGAGACTATTCTTCGTCTGTTCTCTCAGTGCTGCCTCATGACTTGGGAAAATTCAGTTAGGTATGAAGTAGCTTGGGTAAACTATGGAAAGGTGTGAGTTAATATGGCTTTTTTTTTTTTATCTGTTCCAAGTGCTATCTCTAACATGGGAAACTCAGGCAGCACCCATGTAGCTGGCTGTCTACTGGTTGGGACCATAGATCATAAACTGATGTGATGTGTACAGAGAGTGCATGGCAGTTGAGAAGTGCTCGATGTCTTCTTTATGGTATTTGCAGTGTGAGCAGGAAGGGTCTTGGGATGTGTTGAAATGGCATTTGTAGTGTTGTATTCATGGCTGATGTCCAGAGCTTGGATGGGAATTTGGTTTGTGATTGCCTGGGGAGTGTGGTGTTACCAGGCTTCACCTGCAAGAGGTTATATCATGGATGAAAAATCACCTTTGGTTATGTGTCAACTTACTCCTGAGGAGTCCATGTTTCCTTGCTACTGGAAATAGTGCTGCCTTGGGCTGTAGGAGCCTTTAGAAAGAGGTTGTTGGTGACATTAGAAAAGGATGTAAATTGAGAGTTAGGGTGTATTAGTATCAACAAACTTTAGGGTAAATATGATGTTTTAAAAGCAGGGTAAATGTGAGAAAAACAAGGGAACAGATGGAAACATCATTGAAGGGGGCACATAGGGAGGTAACAGGCAAGAGATGAAGTGAAGAGGAGAAAGATTATAGTACTCTGAAGGAATGTTGAATTAGTTTGTTGATAGGGTAGCAGGTGTGGGGTCTTTAGGTTGCCGAGGTATGCAAAATGACATAAGTTGTGGAAAATGGATTGTGAAATGAGAAGAGGTGGTGCTCTAGCCTAAGAGGAAGTGTGCCATGATGGATGAGGTGGATGAAATTGCAGTTGAACTTTTCAGAAAATGAGGTCTAACTGTGTTGATTGTTTAGTTGGGATTTTAGATATATGTATGGCTCATGATGAGGAGCCTGAGGATTGGTAGAATGTTCAAATTAAAGAGGTATAAGTTTGTTGAGTATACCTGCACAGGAAAGTGATGATTGTGAATGAGCTAAGAGGAGCAGCTGTATGGATGTCTTACCACTTCTTGATGGAGGCTTTTGGGAAAGAGCAAAGGAAATAGGTGGTAAGAAGATGGTAAAAGTGAGTGAGCTTGGAAAGAGACTGTCTGCAGAGATACCAAGAGAGATTTGGTGAAGAGTGTCATAACATGAGGGTAAATGAAATTCTTGGAGCTAGTGAGAAATGGAAGGTATTTCAGGAGGCACTGCTTACATTTATGGATGAAGTGTGTGATATAAGGAAGATGATATGTTTGCATTTGAGAAAGGGTAGTGAGTGGGTAGAGTGAGTGCATGTGATTGAGAGATTTTCAAGAGTAAGCAACAGGAGATTGAAAAGAAGGTGCAGGGCAGAAAAAAGAGGGCAAATGAGAGCTGAGGTAAGAGGGTGTTAGCAAACTTCAAGGAGAACAAGAAAAGATTTAGAGGTGAATAGTGTGAAGAGAACAAGAAAACAAATAGGGGCATCAGTAAGGGGAGTAAGGAAGGGGTAAAGAGATAAACTGAGTATTCTGAAGGACTGTTGATTGTATTAGATGATAGGGTAGCAGATGTGGAGTGATTGGAACACTGGTATTAGAGCAAAGGAGCCATGGCAGCCAGGGCTGGGCCCAGGCTTTGGGGGTGAAGACTCATGAAGACTTAACCAGGTATTCAGGTGTATAGATTGTTTGATGAAAAGAGTTTGAAAGTAGAAAGTTAGGAGTTAATGTGAATAAGAGTATGGTTATCAAGTTTAGTAAGTGGGTAGACAGGCTAGTTGAAGTGTGAATTTGAGTGGAGAGAACCTGAAGGAAATTATGTTTTAAATACCTTGGAGTGGACATAGCAACAGATAAAACCATGGGTGCTGAAGTAAGCCATATAAGGTGGATAAAGGGGCTCATTTTCAGTTTGCACTGAAGAGCATGCAGAAGTAGAGATCACTGTCTGTGAGGACAAAGATGAGTATGTTTAATAGCATAGTTGTTCCAACAGTGTTCTTTGGATGAGAGGTGTGGGGAATAGATGAAAAAGAATGGAAGAAGGTGGATGTGTTTGATATGAAAGGCTTGAGTGCAGCTAATGTTTAGTACTGGAAGCTCTTTAAAGTTCCGTCAGGAAATTTATTGATCGGGTCCCTGTCTTTGCATAAGCCCAAACCAAAGTTGCACAAATTTTCTTTTAGAACTACATGTCATCATTTTAAGAGGCACATTTTGCAAAAACTACATGTCAGAAAAAGAGTGCCCATGTGGCATATGCAGCAAGTTGCTATCTAGTTACTGCAAGAAATGATGAGGTACAGCATTACTTGTATAATATAAATTCTGACGTAGAGGCATAAAATGCAAGATAATATAAATTGTATAAAATGTATACAATTCATCCCAGCAGTAAAATAAACATGTTGGGCTTAACCATATCCTCCATTCTATCTTGGAAACTCCACATATTCAACATGACAAAATCTTCCCAAAAGCTGGTGGTTTTGTATACGTGCCATAATTATTTCTGTTGTGATCGGCAATTTCATATCTCCAGAGGTCTTATTTACTCCAGTGTGGAGTGCTGCTCACATATTTGGGGTGGCTCTTGGTCCTCTTTCTTAACCAGAGTGAAATATACAGATTTCATTCTCATTAATTCTCCAGGCATAACCTCTCACCAACCATCCCACTCTGTCTGTCATGATGCTGTTGCCTTTTCCCTGCTCTGCAGGTCTCATTTTGGTTTGAGCTGTCTGCATTTGTCCCTCACACCAAGGTTTGGACCTATACGTTGCCAGATTAAGGCTTTGGTGGTCCCAGGCCCCTTGAGATAGGGGCCCTTCTGGTCATGTTTGGATTGCTTTCACATACAAATTAGGGCATGGTTACATGTACCTTGTATAAGTGTGATATATTTGTTGGAAAATATTATCACATAAACTGGAAGTGTGATCAATGTTCAAACTCTGAACAAAAAAATTTCTCCATAGAACTTATTTTTTCTGCAAAACTTTATGTATACATAAATCATACAGCCTTATAAATGTAAGCATGCATTTATAACTATCCAGTTAACATTCTATATTATCATGAATTATTATCTAACACCAGGACCCCTGTCTCTGAAGGGGTTTCTGCAGCTTCAAGGTCGTGATACTTCCTGTAGCAGGGAAAGATGAACTCCTTTGGAGTGAGAAGCTCCTCTATGTCAGTATCATCAACAGAAGATGATACAGCCTCATGAAAAGTGACCATTCACTTGTGGCATAACCACTAGCAGGTGGAGTTAAGTAATGCCATTAGAGTATATATAATCGGCCCTATAGATATTCTCAATATGAAGTGTCATCCAGTTTTCATGAACTGCTAAAGTACAGAGATGGGTCTCGCATATTGTATTTTTGAGAAATATTCTCAATGGCACAAGTTTTATTAATGAGAATGACTTCTCAATGGCAAATAACTCAATCCAGGTTTGAAAATATTGTCTACTTTTTAGATACCTAATGAAAGTCATACTTTCTGAGTTCAGTTTCAACAAAATTTTGAATGATGGTTTCTGAGCATATTCCTTGCATCATTTCACTACCTATGCTCAGCAGTGTTAATACCTTTAGCCACTCATCTCACATTGTTGATCTCAATTTTTTCTTAATGAATATTAGCTTGCTTAACAAAATACCCTTAGCAATTTCTGACCACTGACCAGAGTTACATTCTTAGTGAAATAAATACATTAGGAAAATTGTCTTGAACTCTTGCTCTTTCAAAAGTTTAGCTTGTGATGATGGTGATCAAGAACCTCTCCCTTTAGTAAGTGGTAGAAACTAAATGTTTTTTTGGGTAAATACTACTTTGTCCAAATCATGTTGATAATGAACAGCTAATTTGGCAGCCTCTTCTTAGAGTTCTTTGTCTTTCTTTGTGCACGAGTCTAACAACTCTGAAATAATTGAAGTAAGAGTGTACACAGCAGTTCTGTTATTTATTGCCATTTCAAGGCAAGCAATTATATGCAAGTATGTTTCCATGTGAGATTTCTGTTTTCTAGATAATATAGTCTTTTTGAATTTGCTAAGATGACAGAGGTCCACTGTCTTCACAGTTTTCAGAACATTCGAGAGTTGACACCAGTCCATACATATTGGGTTGCTTATCTGTTCCAGTGGAATGCTTACAAACTCCAAATCTATTCAAATTTGGAATTTATATTTATTATACTTTGTCGCTGTCTCACGCGTTAGTGAGGTAGAGCAAGAAACAGACAAAAGAATGGCCCAACCCACCCACATACACATGTACATACATATACGTACACACACGCACATATACATACCTATACTTTTGAACATATACATATATATATATATATATATATATATATATATATATATATATATATATATATATATATATATATACACAGACATATACATATATACACAAGTACATAATTCATACTTGCTGCCTTTATTCATTCCCATCGCCACCCTGCCACACATGAAATAACACCCCCCTCCTCCCGCACGCACAAGAGGTAGTGCTAGGAAAAGACAACAAAGGCCACATTCATTCACACTCAGTCTCTAGCTGTCATGTATAATGCACCGAAACCACAGCTCCCTTTCCACATCCAGGCCCCACAAAACTTTCCATATATATATATATATATATATATATATATATATATATATATATATATATATATATGTATATCTTTCTTTCAAAGTATTCGCCATTTCCTGCATTAGCGAGGTAGCGTTAAGAGCAGAGGACTGGGCCTTTGAGGGAATATCCTCACCTGGCCCCCGTCTCTGTTCCCTCTTTTGGAAAATTAAAAAAAAACGAGAGGGGAGGATTTCCAAAGTAGTTTGCTTGGCACCTGACTCAAGATGAATGTCACAAGTTTAGCAACTTAGCAGAACTTTGCAATTTTAAGTAAATCTTGTTTCCATGTTGATAAAAGACGTCAAAGCAAAACAACTTTAATTGGGGCAATGTTATATGGGACCTATCTGTTGTGTACCTGAGTAAGTTAAATGGGAGTAAGTAGAAATAAGATGGAAAGTTCAGTTCATGATTATATGTATGTATAAAGGTGGGTAATTCAGAATTGCTTTAAGGCTGTTTAGTTAATCATATACAGAGAAAGTTCTAATAGTTCTACATTGTGGTACAGGGAGAAAGAGCAACTATAGAATTTTTAATGTCATTATTAAACCATTATGAACAGACCTACCCAAATAATGCTGTGAATAATGCTACAAACTGATTCAAAATTCCATAATCTGCAGAACCAAATAATGTTTGGATTTTGGAATTTTATGGATTTTAGAAACATGGACCTATGGATTGTGGTAAAAATATCTTTACTTTCATCAGTTTTTTATGCCCTAAATATTACTTCATATATACTTCATGAAACATTTGATAAACAATCATAGGAATAATTGTATAGTATTTACCTTCATGATGAGAGGGCACGCTAGTTAAGTAGTGCGCATAATCCATCAAGCAAGTCACCAAATGTTACCAACTTAATCTTAACAGCTTATATTTTATGCTAAGAAAATTTTCAAAAATTTATCAATCTTACTTCCATTAGTTTGAGTTTTTGACCATCAAATTTTTTTGTCTTGAAGTTTCTTTATCAAAAGAGAATAGAAAATCTACAAAAAAAATTTTATGTAGAAATATAAGATTTTATCAGCCAGTAAGCCTAGCAGCTTTGCAATCACTGGCTGACCAAGTGTGTGTGATTTCTAATTATGTGTTACTGGGAGCGAGTTTTACATTCATGTTGCCCTATCTCTTAACACTGTATATATATGTACCATGTCTTACCTCCAACATATGCACACACACACACACACACACACACACACACCAGCCAAAGCTATACTCATTTATTGCCCAGCCCTATGGGAAGGATAAGCACTTAGGTTAGGTGTAGACCAAGTCCCATGCCCAGGATTTGAACCCATGTGGATCCGACACTGTGCTGGCCTGGACTGACTTATGTCAGTAACACTAACCACTAGACTACAAAGGCCCACATGTGTGTGTGTGTGATTACTAATTATGTATTAGAAGAGAGTTTTACACTCTTGTTGCTCCATTTCTTAACCTGTAACATGTGATTACTATTTGTGATTATTATTTGAGTGTGATAGGGAGAGTTTTACACTCATGGTGCCCTGTCTCTTTACTACATATCTGTGTGCCATGTCCTTACTCCTATGTGAGCATATATACACGCACACACACCCAAGCCTAAGCCAGGTACCCATTTAACAACCAGCCCTGAAGGAAGGATGAACACCTAAGTTAAGTGTAGGCCAATTGCTGCATCCAGGATTCAAACCCCTGTAGATCTGACTCCGAGTAGGCTTGTGGTGGCCATTAACACTAATCTCTACACATTAGTAGAGTGTATGTGTGTGTATATGGAGCCACATCCCTTGAAATATTTCTACTGAATTTTAAACTTCTGTATGCTGTATACAGTCACAATGTCATTACTTAGTTTTCCATACGCCTGCTATTATACAATAAAAGTTCTTTATATATTTTCTCACAAATTCTCATTCACTTTCATGTTATGGCCTTTAGTTATGCTATTTTTGCATCTTTTAAAGAACTGTGGCCTCCAGCCTCTCACTGTTACTCAGCTCTCATAGCTCTGGTACCATCTTCATTGTCTTCCATAAGACATTCTTTATAGCTTCTTTGTTTCTTTAAATTCTGTGGCCCAACTTGAGAAACATGTTCTAGTTTTGGCTTAAAATATGATGTAAACAGTTTGTTTAATATATTTGTACCCTTGTACTTGAATGCAATCCTAATATTTACCAGCAAACTGTTTATCTCCTTTACCATTCTGCAAAGATGGGATACTGGCAACAGGTTATGTACATGTCCACTAGTTCCCTTTCACAAACACATTCCTCCAGTGTATATCAAGATAGAAACTATTCATACTGAGGTACTCTTTGTCCTAGCTCAAGATGAATTTCATCAACTGTGTATCAGACCAACTTTGGAGATTTTCTATATATCAGACCAACTTTGTTGATTTCCTAGGTTTGCTGAAAGAGAATGATCAGTTCTTCAAAAGATGCAAGGATATAACAACTAGAGGCCATAACATAAAATTAAGCAAGAAACTTGTTAGAGAGGATATAAAGAAGTACAATAGTTTTATAGTATAAGGGAGGGGGCTGAATGGAATAAACTGAGTTAAAGAGACTGTGAATGTGGACAGTATATAGAGGCTCAATTTGTTGCTTGATAGAAAAGAGAAGGTTCAAGTGATGAATCATCATGAGTGCATTACTACCTCATTTTTTTTTTTCTTAGTTAGCTGAGATAGCATGGGCAGCAAGGGCCCTAATCAAGGCCGTTACACATGACAGCTGTAATTTCGATGCATTTCACATGACAGCTGGAGACTGAGTGTGAACGAATATGGCCTATTTTGTGAGTTTTTCTGGTGCTACCTTGCTGAAGCAGAGGGTAGCGATGCTCTTCATATCCTTTCATTTTTTAAACCAGTTGAATAATGTCAACAGTGAAGAGTTCTTCAAAAGATGCAGTTAAAAAATAACCAGAGGTCTTGATAGGAAATGAATCTAGAAACTTATTAAAAAAGTTGTATAAAAGAGTAGTGGATGAATGGAATAAACTAAGCATACAAAAGTTTAAAAGTAGAGAAAGTATAAGAGATGGGACCCCATGAGCATAAAACTCCCTCTCTATACTGTAAATAGGGAATCAGTAAAAGTATTTCATCCTAGATATCAAACGTACGTACATACATAAACACTCATGGCATGTGACGAAGAGAACAAGGTAGTGGGCAGTATAGGCCTCTTGCATTTGGTTTACTGGCTTGTAATAATCTGTTTGTCTTTCCATCTGTGAATGAGTAAGTTTATTGAAGTATAACAAAGTCTCCAATGTCCCCTCAAATTCCATATTATGATGTTAGCTATAACCAGCAAAATTTCACTTCTCAAAGCCTCCAGCTGCATTTCTTTTCATTACACCAAAACTCCTTCTCCCCTCTCCTATTGCTTCATTCTACTCCTATTGATACACTTGCATTTGGCTATCCTCTCTTCGCTGTACGTTTGTTTCGTATTTTATATTTCAAGTCATGTTTCCTGAATATTTTGTGCAGGATTTTGTTACACCAAGCTAATCTCATGAATGTGTTTTAAAATTTGCATGAGTACAGATGCCTTTACAAGTACAGATGCCTTTTTTGTATGTGAATCATCTGTACAAAGTGGTGGGTAGTATGTTTTCCCTAAAGTGGGAGTGAAAAAGAGGATACTTTGGTAGATCAGCATTTTTCCTGGAGCACATCCCCTGCACAAAGCTAGGAAAGGTGTATGCTTCTACTATCACTGGTACAGAATGCTTTTTGGATACTATTATAAGGGCAGAAATATGACACAAATACCTGAGGAAAGGTTGGGGCTTTACTACCTTGCGTTGAAACAAGAAGAACAATGGTCAATGGTGTATGCTTTGCCAATGTGTCATAAACAAACAACCACTTGGAAACTCTGAACTAACTTAGCAGTAATTCTGAATATGCTGAATTATGGACTTGGGGAGTTTTTGGTTTTTAGAAGTTTGGAGTTTTTAATCATGATCCTTACAAAAGACAGAAACCAAATATCAGATTCTTACCAATGGTATATATTATTTTTTATGTGCTGAAGTAAAGAGATCAATTGCAACCATAAAGAGCACAAAGACACAACTGGAGAGGACAGAGAGACTAATATAAGTGACATGTGAAATGTATTTTTGAAAATTTTGGTACTTTCCACAAGACCAAATACCACTTAAAATAAAATATGATTTATATTAAAGGTGCAAGCAAAGGTATGTACTCAGTTATTGTTATTATTAACCTTATTGTATGATACTGTTACTGTAATTATTATTTTTTACTTGTAGATTTAACATGCATTTGAAATGCTGATAGTAAACTTTCTTCCATCATATTTAACAAATGTTCAATAACTTTTTGGTCTGAGTCAGCATGTGAACAACAGCTACAGAAGAATATAAGTTATTCTGATTAATTGTAACTCCTGTGTAGAATATACATGACATTTCTTCTGATAAAGTGTTCGTCCACAGTTTTTGATTATGCAGGCAGCTCTACTTGTATAGATTTAATGACAGTTTAAGTTACTTAAAATTAAAGTAATGTAGTCAATTGTCTTCTCTTCCACAGAACATGAATTCCCTTCTTGATATTGTTAAGTGTTTGCATCACTGATTATGTACTAGCACTGTATGCAGATCAAGTGATAAACTCATAATTTGTTGATGATTTGTTGACATGGGAATTTGTAATGAATGAATTTTAACACCATAAGTAAGTGAAACATATTAAACAGCCGACCTTAGTTATGTTACGTTGAGATAGAGAGGTTTACTTCTGAAAACCAATTAAAATGCCATGTCTCTTTCAGCTCTCCTTGTCAGCTTCTGCTTATATTTAGGTTGACACTCAGAAATAACATCAAGAACCTTTGTTCTTGGTTTCATTGGATATTTTGGGAATGTAGGGTGAGTTTGGTAATTTGATTATCTCACAGGAAACTGAATTATTCTTTGTTACACAAATGACTGGTGATCTGCCATTCATTTATATATTGGGGCCTAAATTCATTATCATCCAATTTCAGTAATGCTAAGACAGTGCAATAATAATATATTTATAAGACAGAGTTTTGAAGAGCAGTTTGGCATATCATATATTTTTCATCATAGATTCAGTGACGAATGGTAGTCACTCATTAAACAGTCAATGATGAGTGATATTCAATGTTTAGAATTTTGTATTAATGATTCTCTTGATATGAATTCAATACTTATTCCAAGGGCCATCTAACATGTAATGGCTTTATTAATTTGTTATTAAGGTTGCATGATATGTAGAAATTAACTTTTGTTAAGAAATAGTGATAATTTCACAAGCTTTAAGATTTTGTGTTGTAAACCGTTTTTGTAAATGCTTTTACTTTTATGTTATGTACTGTACCATATATATATATATATATATATATATATATATATATATATATATATATATATATATATATATATATATGTTTGGGGTAGCACACGCCTCCCCCAAATGTACTTGAATGTACTGATGAAGAATATGTTCTGTAATTTGTTACAATCAGTATTTATCTGTATTGCTGCTTTATTAGTATATATAGATATATTTTCCTATAAGTTCCAATTCCTGGAGCCTTAAATATTTGGAAGCAAGATTTGTAAACTATACTGGATGGTACTTCAGTACTTTTTTTTACAGCTTTAATTCTAAGGGTCCTTTTCTTTGTACTTCAGTACTTTTTTTATAGCTTTAATTCTAAGGGTCCTTTTCTTTGATCATCACCTTAGTGTGGCCAGCCATTCATTATGTTATCAGATGATGGAAACATGAGCTGCAAGTGAGAAGGAGCTTACATATATGTAAAACTCACATTCATTGGAATACAGGACTATTAAGTCTTCCATACATTTTGCTCTTTAGGTATCTGGCTGTCAAACCATAGAGAGCAGAAAGGCATTGACAGTTTTAAGTGATTATGTTTGAAGGGAATGAATTTTTTGAAAAATTATATTTGCAGATCACATCTGGATTACGTAAATGGACTTAAGCTCAGGTTGAAATGTAAATGGAAGTGATACAAAATTCTCAGGAATGAAGTGGTTTTGAGCAGAACTCAGAAATTTATAAGATGTATTAGTGCAGTAAGTGTGTAATCTCTGTGGCACTTGCAAAATGTCTATGGTGTAACGTTAAGGAAATACTTGTAATGTCAATAATCTGGGAAAAAGATTTTGATTAATGTGTATGCACTGTTTAATACTTGAATTGTATATATTAAGACTATGAATGATATTTTTGATACTGTTGCATTGTGTTGATAAGCTTACGATAACATGCTTATTGATTATTAATATGTAAATCCTTTCTACCTCCTCTGACTGAAATGCTGTACAACTTATGTCTGTCACCAGTGGAGAATCGAATTTACAGTGTCATGCACAACTGCATGATCTTTTCTTTGCAGTGTAAGATGAAACAGGCCACACTTAAAACTTAATGCACAGTATCATTGCAAAATTCCTGCTCAAGCCCACAGCATTTGCTAAGAGAAAATAATTCACATCCATAATGAATGTAGTTTAGATGACTGTCTGGTACAGTCATGAATATTTGGTGCCATGTGTAAGCATTGTTGAGTAGAGTCTGACTGTCTGTTCTGTATGGAATAGACTCACATTCCATTCAACTCTGTAACTGGCATCATTATGTACATTGTTTTACATTTGTACAAAAGATATTGTACACTAGTTTTCATCCTAATATCCTCAGGCAATATTATT
This sequence comes from Panulirus ornatus, assembly GCF_036320965.1. Lineage (NCBI taxonomy): Eukaryota > Metazoa > Arthropoda > Malacostraca > Decapoda > Palinuridae > Panulirus > Panulirus ornatus. Next base: position 24,606,894 of record NC_092271.1, on the reverse strand, counting down.
TTTTAGTGTAAAGCATGTTATTGTATCAATAAAGGAGAATGTTAAATATCTTTTTTGTGAAACCATACAAAAAATACAACTAAACCCACATACATTAAGGAAAATACTTTGTACAGTTTGTCTGAAACAGAAAATTATGGTTGGATATAACTTGCATGAGGATTCAGGCATTTGTTGGATGTTGAATAAAAATCTCTGCCTTGTGGCAGTGTTATAAACCTACTGTACTTAGAAGGAATTTGTTGCTTTCTTTCATTTCACATGATACAGGTAGTAATATTTTGAACATTTTAAAGGGAGAAGCTACTGGAGAAAACTGTTGCAGCCCTGCCAGATCTATAAATAAATAATCAACACCATTTAATGAATTTTTGTGTCCTATAATTGTTCATGTATTATATAATCTTACTAGTTGTGGATGTTACCACATATAGATTTATGAGTGTTCCCAGACTCTGTCTGCAAGTGGTGGTGCCATTAGCAGGACGTTGCCTGTGATGAGGCTATATCGTGATCTATGAATGGCAAGGAGTAAAGCATAATCAAGTACTTTTGAGCCCCAAAGGAGCCAACCTTACCTTCTTCTACGAGAAGCACAGCCTCAATGCCGCAGTATCCCCATTATGCCTAACTCCCATAAACAAAAAATTCTATCATATGCAGTAATTGCAACCAATGGATTCAAGTGAAGGTGTCTGCCCTTCCTTCATAAAAGACTATTTAGCACCCTGGACATGCAGCAGTCACTGAAATGCCACCACTTGCATCACAAACCCTAACACCAATGCCCCAACAAAAGCTGATATAAAACACGCAGCCAAATCCAGCAAAAACTAACATTATTACCTCTGAATATCAGACAGTAAACATCATCCAAATTCATATCAGTAGCATCAAAAACAAACACAAAGAACTACTTACCTACACTACAAACATACCATCCACATCTGTACGCACTAAATCCTTAAAAAAATAATATCAGGGCTACAGAATGGTATATGGACACTTTATTTTAAACATATATGTATAAGTGGACAAGTTTATAAGAACATGAGTCCAAGGGTTCTGCAAGTAAAGGTTGTGCTACTTGCAGTAGCAGGGAGACATGGACTCCTTTGGAGTGAGAAGTTCTTTCATGAGACTGCACTCCCAATGTTATGGCCTGGCCAAGAAGTGACTTTTCACTCGTTGTGTGACCACGAGCAAGTGGATTCTGGATTTCATTTATGTATAATTCTACTAGGAACTGTTTCTATGAAACATTATTACCCAGAACCTTTGTAAAGGCTGTGCTATAGACCCTTTCGGAGTGAGATTCTCGTGACGTATTTACAGGCCGCCCAAGGGTAAGTGCATAGGTTCAAATCCTGGTTGCGGCAGTCAGTCCACAGTCAACCCAGCTGTTCATCCACCCTAGGGGTTAGTCGGTGAAATGAGTACCTCGCTCAGGCAAGGCAGCAGGTTTGGATGGTATTGCAGTGGAATTTATTAAAAAAGGGGGTGACTGTATTGTTGACTGGTTGGTAAGGTTATTTAATGTATGTATGACTCATGGTGAGGTGCCTGAGGATTGGCGGAATGCGTGCATAGTGCCATTGTACAAAGGCAAAGGGGATAAGAGTGAGTGCTCAAATTACAGAGGTATAAGTTTGTTGAGTATTCCTGGTAAATTATATGGGAGGGTATTGATCGAGAGGGTGAAGGCATGTACAGAGCATCAGATTGGGGAAGAGCAGTGCGGTTTCAGAAGTGGTAGAGGATGTGTGGATCAGGTGTTTGCTTTGAAGAATGTATGTGAGAAATACTTAGAAAAGCAAATGGATTTGTATGTAGCATTTATGGATCTGGAGAAGGCATATGATAGAGTTGATAGAGATGCTCTGTGGAAGGTATTAAGAATATATGGTGTGGGAGGCAAGTTGTTAGAAGCAGTGAAAAGTTTTTATCGAGGATGTAAGGCATGTGTACGTGTAGGAAGAGAGGAAAGTGATTGGTTCTCAGTGAATGTAGGTTTGCGGCAGGGGTGTGTGATGTCTCCATGGTTGTTTAATTTGTTTATGGATGGGGTTGTAAGGGAGGTAAATGCAAGAGTCCTGGAAAGAGGGGCAAGTATGAAGTCTGTTGGGGATGAGAGAGCTTGGGAAGTGAGTCAGTTGTTGTTCGCTGATGATACAGCGCTGGTGGCTGATTCATGTGAGAAACTGCAGAAGCTGGTGACTGAGTTTGGTAAAGTGTGTGGAAGAAGAAAGTTGAGAGTAAATGTGAATAAGAGCAAGGTTATTAGGTACAGTAGGGGTGAGGGTCAAGTCAATTGGGAGGTGAGTTTGAATGGAGAAAAACTGGAGGAAGTGAAGTGTTTTAGATATCTGGGAGTGGATCTGTCAGCGGATGGAACCATGGAAGCGGAAGTGGATCATAGGGTGGGGGAGGGGGCGAAAATTTTGGGAGCCTTGAAAAATGTGTGGAAGTCGAGAACATTATCTCGGAAAGCGAAAATGGGTATGTTTGAGGGAATAGTGGTTCCAACAATGTTGTATGGTTGCGAGGCATGGGCTATGGATAGAGATGTGCGCAGGAGGATGGATGTGCTGGAAATGAGATGTTTGAGGACAATGTGTGGTGTGAGGTGGTTTGATCGAGTAAGTAACGTAAGGGTAAGAGAGATGTGTGGAAATAAAAAGAGCGTGGTTGAGAGAGCAGAAGAGGGTGTTTTGAAATGGTTTGGGCACATGGAGAGAATGAGTGAGGAAAGATTGACCAAGAGGATATATGTGTCGGAGGTGGAGGGAACGAGGAGAAGAGGGAGACCAAATTGGAGGTGGAAAGATGGAGTGAAAAAGATTTTGTGTGATCGGGGCCTGAACATGCAGGAGGGTGAAAGGAGGGCAAGGAATAGAGTGAATTGGAGTCATGTGGTATACAGGGGTTGACGTGCTGTCAGTGGATTGAATCAAGGCATGTGAAGCGTCTGGGGTAAACCATGGAAAGCTGTGTAGGTATGTATATTTGCGTGTGTGGACGTGTGTATGTACATGTGTATGTGGGGGGGGGGGTTGGGCCATTTCTTTCGTCTGTTTCCTTGCGCTACCTCGCAAACGCGGGAGACAGCGACAAAGTATAAAAAAAAAAAAAAAAAAAAAAAAAAAAAATATATATATATATATATATATATATATATATATATATATATATATATATATATATATATATATGAACAAGTACATATTCATACTTGCTTACCTCCATCCATTCCTGGCGCTACACCGCCCCACAGGAAACAGAATCACTTCCCCCTGCTTCAGCGAGGTAGTGCTAGGAAAACAGGCAAAAAGGTCACATTTATTCACTCTCAGTCTTTAGCTGTCATGTGTAATGCAACGAAACCACAGCTCCCTATCCACATCCATTTTTGGCGAGGCTCTACAGTGTATTAGGTATTAGAAGTGTCGTCGGATAACTTACATAGTAAAGTTAGAATCTGCAGTGAAAGACTATCATTACGATTTGTATGGGTTAAATCATGCATATAATGCGGAGTAAGTATCCTATTTCCATTGGAAGCGAATTACAACAATGGCTGCTAGTACTTTAATATTCGCTATCAATTGAGTGCGCTCTCAAAGATTGTGCATCAAAGTTGATGTCCAATGGAAATGTTTGCTAGAGGTTTATACTCCTCTACCGAAGACAACACAGTTTCCAACTTTCATCCGTATCTAGAAAACTAAAATTAGTGGTCTTTATGCTAATAAATACAAGCTCCTCATATCAGTAATACTAACTGATTACATTATTGAATGATAAACAATCTATGCTGCTTCGTGTCACTTTTTCTTGTAAAGTGGGGATCATTGTTGCAATATGTTTAGGAATGTGTACGGGATGTCTAGCTGACGCTACCTCCAGGCCCCAGCTGTTCTAAATGTAAACATCGTTCACCATCTGTCATCCGTATAGCATACAATGGCAGGCAGAGCCCTCAAACGGTTGATGACAGAATATAAACGTAAGTATATAACAAAGCGCATTTATATGTCTGGTATTAGAAATGGAAATATGTTCAAGACATCCCACGTTAGTTATCGCTAGAAGGCTTATTCCACATCATATCCTAATATCCTGACTTTATACGGTAAAAATTTAAACATGTAGTACATAATGCAGAATATATAGAAAATCACGGAATATAGCATTAAAGGTTCTCAAAACACACCGTAATTTCACCGTGATCGTTGTCAAGCAACAGTGCTAAACATACAAAAAAGAATGAAAAAATAGGTAACTTATCAGTTTAAGGACTTAGTGTTCTCGTTTTAAGATCTGTTTTATACTCTCATGGTTTAGTATTGATATAAGAATAAGAATAATAACCAAATAGTGAGGAGATTTATGAAGGAAAGGGAAAATATGGGGTTAAGTAATTGGTATTGTAGAGGGCTGGTGTAATTTGATATTGGAAAAAATAATGTATCCTTCATTACGGTACGCTGAAAATGAAATGTGCAGTGCGATGTCTAATTTTCTTTGTTTCTTTTGATTTTGTATCCAGTGAATGGTGCCTTAAGGTTCAAAAATAAACAAAGGAATAGAAAACATAACCGATTTCAGAAATTATAAAACATCTCCATAATTATATTTTGGTACTTTTCAAATACATCTAACACCTTTATATGTTGTTTTGTTCTCTAACACAGATTGAATGACAGTTCCCTTTTAAAGAATTGAAAATTCATTTGGATTTGGAGGCTGATTTTAGGAGAAGGAAAAGAATGCAATTATTTGTTATTGATTATTAATCATTCTGTATATTTCATTAGTTCCTTTGAAATGTCTGTGATTGACTACATGTCCTGTGGCATTTCACCTAGGAAAAAATGTGAAGATTGTGATTAGTTTTGATTGTATAATTCAAATAAGGTAATTTACCAGTATTTGATTAATATATATTGTACTGGTCAGGAAATGGATGCCTAATGGTTTAACTTGCTGAGACATGAAGTGTAGGTGCTGTACCAGTGGAAATTATACATTATGCCTATGGCTAAAAACATACGTCCACTTGGCACTTTGTTCAGATTCTATAGATCTGTATTTGGTTTGTTGACCGATTTTCGGCATCCCTTATACATTTTATTTGTTAGAGGGCTTCATAAATTGGTACCAATGAAATCCTTACACACTCTACAGTTGATAAAGTGATTTTGTTCACTGTTTCCCTTTGCTTTGAAGCCCTACCCACTGTGTGGATGCTTCATCTTGAGGGAGCATAAGGAGCTACAGGTGAAGATGCATTCCCTAATTTAACTCCGCAGAGTGCTTAAATTTCATTGATACCACTTTTATTGAGCTCCACCATAAAATAATGAATTGTGAATAACTTACATTGATAAAAGCTTAAAGGCTTCATTTACATTCAGATTTACAGTGAGTATAAACTTGCTTACTGTACTAGAAGTGTTCTTTGAATCCAACAATATATACCAGTGTTATATGTATTATTAGGTTTCATGCTGTGTTTTCCATATATCAGGAATTCGTTTAATGCACATATCTTGCCATTTCAGAATTGACATTAAACCCTCCAGAAGGCATCATTGCAGGACCAACAAATGAAGAAAACTTTTTCGAATGGGAAGCACTTATCATGTGAGTTATCTTTATAGCCATTTCTTACATCCCTGACATGATATTAGTAAAGCTTGTATTGAATAACATGGATTACAGAGTTTGATATTGAAATGATGATATTGTCAACACCCAAAGTTTTATAATAAAATCTCATAAGTGCTGAATTACTTTGATTTTGTAGACATAGTAATGAACTGTAACCAGGACTGCCTTGAAATCTATTTATGAGATTTTTAATCACTGGTTTGCCAGTTTCATATTCTTATGCTGTATTGATTTTTAATTTCATTTAAAGATTCAGTAGGATCTTTTTTTTATATTTAAAATATCCTTGTAGATGCACAGAATTTTTATTGTTTTTCACCCTTGAAAGTTCTCTCCTGTCTGCTGCTTATTTGTTACATGTTTTTGCAAACTACTTGGAAACAACGTTTTATATGTGATTAGAGACTTAGTGGTAGATGTATTGCTCCACATTTATCAGATTTTATTTTACTGGAAAGTGTGAGGAATTTAATTCTAATACCAATATTATAGCTGTTGCATTTTTACATAACCTCGGCACAGCAGATTCTAAGACTTTACTTTACAGCGATGTTCCATAACTGTTCTTTTTAGGGGTCCTGAAGGAACTTGTTTCGAATGTGGAGTCTTCCCTGCCAAGTTGATATTCCCTCCAGACTACCCTCTATCACCACCCAAGATGCAGTTCACATGTGAAATGTTTCACCCCAACAGTGAGTCTATTCAAATATCCTTTTAGATTTTTCAAATGGGAATAGGGCAATTGTAACACTGAATCATATGCTGATAATCCCGGAGATTTTTTTTGGCATTAGCTGGAGAGTTAAGACCATGATTAAACAGAGGTGGCATATTGCCCCAACACCTTTAAGATCTGTAAATTTAAGGTATTAATGAGGTCAGCTTTAATTCAGTCTTTTGCTTTAGTTCTGCCCATGAGAAACACATATTGAATTTCAGAATTCAATAGCTAGAAGTTTCAAGAGATTATAAATTTCTAATGACTGAAGAATTTTTTATTTTCATTGCACCTATTCACCTTTTCCTGCCTCAGCATGGCAGTGCTTCTTTCCTTCTTTTGTTCATCCTTTTAGAAAGTTAGTAAAGGAGGGAAGGATTTCTAAGCCCACACTCCTACTCTCTTCATTTCCCTCTGTGATGTGCAATAGATGATTGGGTAGTATTCTGTTTCTTATATCCTCAGGAAATATCAAAGTTGAAAATCAAAGTGAATAAACTTATGAATGAATGAAAAAGTTTTTGCATTGCTTCTAACCCTTAGGAACTTCCATGCAGTCTTAGACCCCTACAAATGGTTGTTATAATGGGACATACTTAGAATATAGTTTGCAAATGTAAGTATGGACAGTGTTGCTGGTGCAGTATCCTTTACTTTCGAATTAATGGAATAGAAAAGGAATGAAAGGAAACTGAAGCCATGCAGTCCAAGTGGTTGTATCAATACTGTCAGTTGATACACTGAGGAAATTGATAACGCACAGTCACTAACCCCTGTATACAGTTGCCAATAATTAATTCATCAGTATCTTTGGCAGTATAAATTTTGCTGGCTGCTGAGATATTTTTGGGATGATATATTAGTGTTAAGCAGGAAGGTTGGGGTGGCAGTATGGGAAACATGAAGAGGAAATATCACAAGGGTGAGTGATTATACTTCGGAACAATGTCTTTCTGTTGTATGACTAAACACAACAGGGGTTAGTTGTCAGAGCATCTGCTTACAGTGAGTTTGAGCCCAAAGGTCATTGGCACCCTAACCATCTGCAGCCATCAAATAAATGAGGGTTTAGAGAGCCTTAGTCTATAAGTGACAGCTATATAGGGATCTTTAAGAATCAGTAGTGCATGCAGTTCATGATGAATTTTCAAAGAAATAGAATAGATTTGAGGGATGAAAAAGAATTAATGACAGAAAAGTGCTTTATTATGAAGACTGAATGATTATGGACATGAGAGAGATGAATGTGAAGAAAATAACAAACAGTTTTTCATCGGGTTAAATTCAGTAGGTAAAGATGACTGAAAGTAAGCTAAAGTACAGAGAGGGGGATGCATGTGAAAAAGGTGTATTGACTGATAATTCTGCAGAAATAATGGTATTGTGTAAAAGAAGGATATATTTTAATTTTCTCTCACATTTGACTTGTTTCACCTTATTCAAAACCTCAGATTTTCCACTTCCATGCACTGTGGTGTACATGGTGTGAAGTGGTGTTAAGAATGGTACAGTTTTAGGAATTGTGTTGATATGCCTACTTACACACATACTTGATGATACAGACATATGATTATTGTCAGAAAATGATATTACTTGTGTTCTGATCAGTTTACTCAGATGGCCGCGTATGCATCTCCATCCTCCACGCACCAGGAGATGATCCAATGGGCTATGAAACCAGTGCTGAGAGATGGAGCCCAGTGCAGAGCGTGGAGAAAATATTACTTTCAGTAGTATCTATGCTGGCAGGTGAGGAGAATTTGATCTTTCATTAACATATATTTATTAGGTGAGGAAAAAGTTTGAGGTCGATGCTTGTGTTTCTTTCGTAGAATCCAGTCACAGAAAACTTCTCCAACACAGAATCCCCTCTGCTGACAGCATACTTATGAAGAACTAATCAGTCACATCTTTCAAAATTAGATTATGATCACCAGATTATCCCTGCTTTGTGTCCTAGTTTTTTTTGTCAAATTTTTTTACTTTCATATCTTATGTGAGTGTCATTGGCGCTTGGGATATTTTAGGGAATCATGAAACCAATTGAAGTGAGTTTTTGCATTTTTTCCCAAGAAGTTTGAAGTTTGTGTACTTATTGTCAGTGATTGGAAAGACAATAGCAGTTGGATCTCCTGTATATTTTTTTTTCGCAGGAAATTAAGAATTTTACTATTCTAATTTGTCATGATTAACTTCCTATCTGTTTGGGTAGGATCATGTTTTTTCACTCATACTTACCCTCGACCCATGTTTAGTGCATTAAAGTGAAGACATGAACTTCCATACTAGTCTTTATACTTTTTACTTTCAGTTTGCAGACCAAACTGATTCAAGGGAAACCAAAGTCACCATTCATGTGCCCACCTCTGTACACAAGAGATTCCACTCATTCTGATCTCAAATCATTCCTCCAACATCATCTGCACAATGTGTAACCCATCTCATGTATATCACTCCACTTGTACATCTCCATAACTAGATTATCATATATATATTCTTGAGCATGCTATCATCTTGCATAATTCTATTTCAGAACACTAAAAAAAATTTCATCTACACACTTTTTCAATGATTTCTTCAGATCTAAAAAAAAATTTCATCCACACACTTTTTCAGTGATTTCTTCAAACCACACATCCTTCTCACATATTCATTCTCTATCTGTTTCTTTAATTCCAATTGTACTTTTATGCTCCATGTGCCAGGCTGTTTAGAGGTATGTGTTTACTGATGAAAATATGTTAAAAGATACTGTTTTATCCTTGTGAACACTTAGAATGGATCATCTTGCATTCTTTATGGCATGATGATACTAAGAATTTCTTTGAATGTTACTCCAAAATGGTCGTCCCATACAGATAAAAGGATGAGGAGCTAGGGATTGTATTCATTCTTAGGCCTTTACCCATATTGACATAAGAATGTGGCAGTTATTTTACGAGCAACATGGTGATGTTCAATCCTAGTAGGTAGCTGATGGCACATTCTTGGTCCCTATTGTCATTTAATTTGCAAAAATATCTGTTCCTGGTATTCCAGCATAAAATGAACTCATGTCATGATAAATGCTATGTACTAAATGTAGGCAGTGGGATTCCTTTGTGTGCATTTAGCACTTGGATGTCAATGTAGAGGTGAATTTGGTAGCAGCAGCAGCTAGTCACAAGTTTTAAAGTTATGGTTCACATATTCCAGATCAGTTTGCAACGAAACAGATGTTCTCAGTTTCAGCTTGAATTGTTTGAGGTGTGTCCACCTGTCCTGTCCATATTTTATTCCACTGGTTTCAAAGACTAGATATACTTGGGTCAGACAGTGTTAAATGCTGTGATTCGATGGGTTAGTCGTCTGTGCTCCCCATACTGTTTAAAGTGAAAAAAATCCAAGGGACCTTCCGTTTGAAGTTATCACAGTTATTTCTAAGGATAGTATACATTAATCTATCACTGAGGCTTGGCTATATCACTTTCAGGAATTCCTTATATAAAAAAAATTTTCCTCTTAGGGAACTGATATACAGTAAGGTGCAGTGACCTGTTTATACAAAATTTAATGTTTTTGGTGCTGTTATGAAAGGCTGAATCCCATGCAAAGGGTGTTGAGTAGGTTTAGATATTTTGTTAAGTTTTGGTTTGGTATTAAAATGTTACATCGGGGATAAAGCAGTTTAGTGGAGAGTCTCAATACAATTTCAGGGAACTACTTACAGTCAACCAACCAGGGGATATACTGTATGAATATGGAAAACAATTCCATGATCAAAACCAGTGTCCTCAAATGTACTTAGTAAAACTATCAATGCTGACAAGAACCATGGTCTTGTCATAAACTTGAAGATATACTAACCTTATAATGTAATAACATAGCTGTTCATAAACTTGAAGATATGCTAACCTTGTAATAACATAGCTGTTTTGCTTACAATTTCTACCTTTGGTAGAAGCATAGCTATTTTATGCATTGTCTTGAAATTCAGGAGTAAAGAAATCAAGAAATCTAGTATAGGTAACTTGGACTAAGATTAAAGAAAGGCAGTGGATTATGTTTTTGTAAGGCCTAATAAGTGCTACTAATCCATTTAATTTAAGACATTCTAGAAGCATTTTGAGTAGAGAAATGTTGTTAATGGAGTCAGGTTTCACTTGAAGAAACAACTTACAATGTCAAAAATGAAAAAGTAATATTTTTAGGTGCGGAAGTCCTTGTTTCATGATAGTTATTTTATGTTCTGTAGTGTTTAATTAAAAGATCATAAGAGATGGATACTTGTTTTGTTTGCTACTATACATCCTATGGACAAGAAATATGAGTGTTTCATAGTGTGCAAATTTAAATCAGTTGTTCTGAATGTGTAATCTTGTGTCAGTTCATGTCACTGTAATTATAAATCATTTTCAAGTTATATTTTCATTTCAGAACCAAATGATGAGAGTAGTGCTAATGTTGATGCAGCAAAAATGTGGAGAGATGACAGAGAGCAATTCAACAAAATAGCTGAGAGACTGGTTCGCAAGACGTTGAATTTGCCATATTAGTTATCGATTTCAATGTGGGGTTAAGGGTTTTTTGTAGATATCCCAAATTCATAAACCTAGGTAGTATATATTACACACGAAAAGATTAGACTAAAAGGTAGTCTCATCTCACATTATGCTCAGTAGATTTTGAGCCTTTAAAAGGACACCTTTTGGATGCAAAAAAAATTTAATCTGTAATGTCTATTCCACTGTTTGACATAAGTAGACTGTAAAATACTTCCAAGGCAATGTACTGGAACTAAGTTTTTCATACCAAATTTAACTTTCAAAATTCTTTTGTGTGTATCAGACTACTATAATTACATTTTGTAATGTTATTGCAAGATAGTAAAACGTTTCTTTTTTATGTGGTATTGTGAATTGAAGTATAATCTAAATGGTGATACTCACACATTTTATATGCTCAATTGTAAATAGACATTCAGTGTATTTTTCACCTACAATATTAGTGCAGGAACATGAAAGTCACTTTGTTGAGAATTGTAATTTTTTACGAGTCATTGCAATTATGAATCTTGAGTTATAGATGATCTGTAACATAAAACATTACCAGATAATTGATTTAAAGCATTGACGATAGCTGGCTTCATGGGGTGATATCTTGATGATAGAAAGAGGGTTAAAATAAGGTTTAAGGTGAAAAATACATTACATGATTATGATAAGAATGAATCATGATTTGCAAATAAATTGTACTGCCAGTTTATCTATTATGTCAAAACTTTAAAATTTTAGGTGGTTTGAAGTGTTGAATAGGTGTGGAACCTTGTTTCATCAGTATTATGAGTATTATGTTAATATGTAGCATTCTCCTTTACCATCCTGAGCTTCCATAACAGTGTTCTTCAAGTTTTGCATAATACTTATAAAAACTTAAAACTTGGTCACTGCAGTAAGCTTACTCACACGTTTTAATTTCAAGGAGAGGTTCTCTAATAATGACATTAATTATTTTCATAACTACAATCTGTTTTGTTTCATCGTTACATGTCTTCCTTTCAGCCTAACTCCATTCCCTTATACACTGGGTGTATAGATACACAAAGCCTTACAAGTGGAAGCCAGCCAGCCTGGTGTCCAGTAAAGTACTAAAGTGCTGAGAAGTCTGGGGTCCAGGGAGAAGCCATAATGAAAGTACTTCAAAATACAAAAACTGGCAATTAAACACCCAACTGATCCAACAAAATCAAATTAACTCTAAATATATCCTTAACTTTGGGGTAGCATATTATATAAACTTGTTTATATCTTCGTGTATCTGTTTCACCCATATTAAAAATGGAGTTAGGTTTGTAGATTCATAATCTTTACATTATGTGGTATTCATATACCAAACACAGTTGGGAAGTTTTTGTAGAGGAATGAAAGGGATTGTTGTACTGAGGATGAGAGACAAAAATGAATGTACATATTTGTGTATCTTGGGAGAGGCATGTGAATATAAATGAGCAAAAGGGATTGACATGCAAATTATAGTATTTAATATGTAAAAGTAGTTCCATTTTCTGTAAGAAAGAAATATGTATATGACTAAAGTGGACATATTTTTGAATTGAAATTAAGCACTAAGGTCATTTAAACTTTTATGAAATATGTGGAGCAATTTTAAAATCTTACTGAATTCACTGAATTTTTGCAGTTAATTATTGTTGTGGTTGTTGCAAAAAATGTCAAAGCCACTTATACATACTAAAGACTTTTTGAAATAAATTATTGAGATACAGTACTGCATTATTACTACATTAATCAATATTTCATCCATGCACATTCTCCTACTGATAAAGGATGGCTATCTCATGGTAAAAATAGGAATCATAAAAATCTTTCAACTTTAATGACATACAACTTTTTACATTGCTAACACACACATTTAAACTGAAAGCATCTTTCCCATCATATTTTAATATGTTTCATAATGTTATTTACGTATTCTATATTTCTATATAAATAATCACTTTAAAATAATGAGTCAAACGTCAAGATAAACACACACCTATATGACTTTAGCTTGGTTTACAAAGAAAATTTTTCACTTTTTATCTATACATCACACATGACATCTAGAGATTGCGTGTGTGAAAATAAGGCCATCATTAGTTTGTTCCTGACACTTCCTCACTAAGGCAGGAGTAGTTGTGTACAAAGGAAAATAAAAGGGTCTTTGAGAATGATGCAGGTAAGCAGTCTGATGGGGTAGAGGGACCTGGGAAGTTAGTTGGGGTTTGACTGTGAATAAAGAAAACTTAGAGGAAGTAAAGTGTCTTAGATGCTCGGAAATGGACATGGCAATAAATGGGAGCTGAGCTGAGTCATAGAGTGGGAGAGGGAGTGGTCCTGGAAACAGTGAAGAATGAATGGAAGGAGAGGTCGCTATCTGGGAGGCCAAACATGGGTATGTTTGAAAGTATAGTCCTGATGTGATGCATAGGCTAGGGATAAGAATGTATGAAAGAGGATGAATGCATTGGAAATGAAATGTCTTCAGGAGGGTTATTTGAGTAAGAACTGATAGGGGAAGATAAAAAAAAAAATGGTACCAAGGCTGAGAAAGCAGGTATGCTGAAAAGGCTTAGACAAACTGAGGAAATGAGTGACAAGAGGTTGATAAAGAGGATATTTGTGTCAGAAGATAAGTATACAAGAGAAAGGAGAGACCAAAGTGAAGATGAGAAGATTGAGTAAATATGGTTTAAGAGCTCAGTGCCTGACCATACAGGAATGTGAAAAGTATGCACAGGATAAAAAAAACCAGAGCAGTGTGGTATACAAGAGGCGATGTGTTGTCAGTGGGATAAAGCAGGGCATATAGAGCAGCTGGGGGAAACCATGAAAAGGTCTAGAAGGCCTGGTTGTAGATAGAGGGCTGTGGTTTTGATGCATTACAGATGACAGCAAGAGAATGAATATGAACCAATGAGATCTTTTCTTCATCTGCACCTGTGTGCCGTAAAAGGCGACTAAAAGGGGAAGGAATGGGAGGCTGGAAATTCTCCCCCTCTTTAATAATTTTCCAAAAGAAGGAACAGAGAAGGGGGCCAAGGAGGATATTCCCTCTAAGGCCCAGTCCTCGGTCCTTAGTGCTACTTCAAATCATACTGACCATGATGAAATGAAAGTTTTATCACACTAATTAAATCTGATCACTTTACAGGTCTCTTGCTGATAGTCTGTTCGCACACAAAATATGAAGCAATGAATGTGGACAGCATACATATTTTAAAAAGTTGTGTTACACTAAAATTTGAGAGATGGGGCCCCACAAGTGCAGAGCTCCCTTCCCATATGATGCAAATAGGTAATTACAAACACACACATATACTTAAACATGCATGCCTGCTCATACATACACTAATATGTATCATTACATCTTGATTTAATTAAATACTGAATACCTCCATATGTACAGGTTTCTCACTAAATTAAAAACATAATACTCAAAAAAAAAATTGGTTTACAATGAATAAAAATGCTCATGGGTATCTTTCTGGAACCTACAGTATCCATAAATTTCTCTCAATTTTTTTTCAAAAAATATGCTCCTCATTTTCATTATACAGGCCCTTAAGAATTAATATTTTGCCAAATCATTTTCACAATTCAGCATTTTTTACTGACACAATTACTACAGTTCTATGATTTATCCTTTCGTTTGTTCGGACGAGATCTCATTTTGGGTTGGTTCCCTTGACATTGGGTACTGGTGCTACCACCACCGAAGAATGAAGTCATAATTTCAGAGAGTTCTGGAGTGTCCATTTTTGGCATTTGAATCTGTTCCATTTCCTTGCGTGTCTCTGGGTCATTCAACCGGGGCAAGATCATCATAAGCAATAATGGGAGAACAGTCATTAACACCATGGGGTTCATAAGTGTGTCAGTCAAACGCCACTGCTCTCGTTGCAGGAAGTACCGATATGGTCCAATGGACTTCATGCGAAGAGGGTGAGGCATCTGTTGAAAATGACATTACTAAGGATTCATGGGCATAAGGGGTATAAAGATTATGTATGGTGTTAGTATACCTAAATGACTGTCATACCCTAAATCAAAATACTAGACACTCAACCAAGATACAGGTCAATACAAAAGAAAAACAAGTATTACTGTTCTAGACAGTAATCCTCAAAATTACAATTTACCGAACAAACCTTTCAATTCCAGCAAAGCATACCACTCTAAACTTAGAAGGGATGTGTAAATTTACAGCTTATAAATGTAATCAATTAATTCTCAGTGTGCTACTTCCTACATTCAAATCAAATTAGAGACTTCCTAAAATGGTTATGTTTATTGAACACCATCAGTGCTGACTGGAGAATTATCTGTTGTTACTACACATGGAGTTAATCAAGTACATGTAAGCTACTACATTCTGTGGAATCTAATTCCGGACTGGAGATCCCACACCTTAACCCACACTTTGACAAATGGCAAGGATGCTCAATTTTGCTTGCTTTATACTACCCTAGATGAGACAATTCTAGCAGCTAAGGTATATGTACTCACAAATACTATAACCTTTATAATATATGCATGTTCCAATCATGAAAGAATACCAGAAAGGGTTCCAAGCGAGCTAAATGAAAAAGTAAAGAGGACAAGTTGGGGAATAATTTATATTACATTCCTATTTTGTATTCCCATGTGAAAGGTGGAAAAGTAAAAGATCACAACAGTTAGGGGGATAATGAAAATATGCCCATTGTTTGTTTGATCCTCAAGCTACCTACAATTGCTATTGGGTGGTAGTTGAGAGAGTTTTGTATTTACATGAAAAAAAAAGTTCTTCCAATATCTTTTGCCAGTTTGAATTCTTTTATATATTTATCAGTGCAACAACTGAAAGATATTCTAAAGCACCCAGCATGGACAACACATCTGGATTTATAGTGTCTGCAGACTAATGAAACTTCAAGCTCTCCAAGAGGATATGCTTAAAGGTGATTTAATGTATTACAAATACTGCATATACAAAGGTCTTTGTTCTTCCATTTAATGGAAATACAAATTAGAATGGTGGATCTTAAGCCTTAAAAATGGACTGAACTTAAACACCTCATCCACCACTTGGGGGAATTCCAGGTGGGAACAGGCCTCTGAGATATAAATCAATAGATAGTTAGATCGTAAAATTGTTTGTTCTTTCATTACATATATCATTCCTAACAATCTTGAAACCCAACATAAAGCTGTTGTACTAATTCACTGCTGTAGTACAGTTGAGATTAGTGTACTTTCAAAGACACTTTATGACTAAAGATATAGGACTATAAATCCAGTGAGTACTTTACAGATTTGAGAAAACAGTGTGTTTTCTGTTTTCCTAAATTCCACAAAACCTCAAAAGACAGAGATGGATGGATAAATAAACATGCTCCAAACAATTTATACCATCTGGTTTCAAGAGATATACTAAAAACCAATATATCCATTTATGCATTGGTGAGTCTCACAAAAATAATGTGGTCCTATATCCATTCATGCATTGGGGAGTCTCACAAAAATAATGTGGTCCTTCCACTGCAACATACCCAACTTTCAACTTATTTTCAACACTTCCAAAAACAACTTAATCTGTTACTTTCCTAAAATTCATCTACATCACACTACCAATACTATATACTGTATGTAAAGAACATTGCTAACATTTAATAACTATCTGCTCCACCTAGAATTGATGAATAAGCACAAAAAGTAATAGATAACAGAAACTGTTCTTACTATCTCACCTGTACAACATTTGATGGCTGGATGTGGTTGACAGCACGGGCTCGTATCTTCCCTTTTGAGTTGATGTCTACTCTTAGAGGCTCATACATAAAGGTTGGATTCATAACTTGTACAACGTAGGAACCTGATGGAACATTGTTGATCACAAAAGAACCATCTTCCCTGCAAAATGGCAACACAATGATTGTCACAGAACTTTTACCGGTCAATTTCAAATTTCTGATCTCCAATAATAACAGCACATCAGTAATCTTAACCAATATTAGTTATCTTATGATTAGTTTACTAAGGTAGTTTATTGCCTGCAGATCTAGAACACTCATTAACAGCACATATGTTACCAAGGAATTGGTGTGTCATATGGAAAACTTTCCTATCCTAAACAATACATCAGGAAGTTTAATATTCTTTCCTTACCAGATTGTCATAATACAGGTACATAATGATCTGATTTCTGTAAAACTACCGTTATGGACATCCACCTGGGAACGGGGAATTTGGGTGGGAGAAATCACATAAAGTGGTGATATGCGATGGAAATGAAGGTCATAATTATTCAAAAGCCATCAAAAACAATTTCAACTAAAACACACCTAAAATTCAGTGGATTTCCTGAAACTCGATAATTACCAGTTATGAAATACGCTCAACAATGTTTCAAGTTAAAAATTATCCCTCAAACTTCACTTTCACTTAGACTAATATACTAACCTGAGGAATCCATAGTGGCCACTATTAGTGAAAACTTTGGTGTTGGCAAACCATTCCGCTGGACTAACAATGGAGGAGTCTGGTCTCACCACTCGACCTTCAATCTTGTACCGCTCTACCCCGACACCTTGGTCATCCTCACCTTCACCATACACACATCCAAGGGCTAAAAGCCCAATGGCCAATTTCCAGAACCAAAATCGAACCATAATTACGGCAACTTTGCCGGTTCGCGATCCAAGAGGTAAAGGTTTGTCCAGTCACCTGCACACTAGTCATCCAATGTCCGGTGACATCAGATTGTTGACAAAAGTCCGGACATCATCGTCTGCGCAGGAGTCAGCAAGCAACGCCTATGATTAAAGTGGATACATAAAAATAATTACAAGACTTTGAATATAATATTATGTAACATTGATCAAAAATTAATGAATTACGCATAAAATATATTAAAATGTTAATTGAAAGCTCAGTGCCAGTGAGGCCATCCAGTCTATATTTGTCGTCTGCTGCAGTGCTACACAGTGAAGGGCCTAAAGAAATTCAAGAGCTACTAATTTCAAATAAGTTATACTTGCTACATAAACGTAGCCATTCAAAGGTATAAAAACTAATCAGTAAAAATTCTGACTATAAAGCAAAAATGAAGCAAGAAAAAGTCATAGTAACTCGTGAGAATGAAAGATTTATACTATTCTAATATTGCCCATCTTTAGCTAGTCCAATATTCTTCATATGTCTCAGGTCTCGTAATATTATAACCGATGATAGACCATTAGTATTTTTTATTTCATATGAGTGTTGATGTCACATTCCTTATGATTTTCCAAAGCTTTAAGTATCTTAGGCAATTGTAATGCGACCAATGTTAAATTTTAACAAGCTAACCAATTTGGAATAAGGTTGTATTTACTACTTTATAACTCAACATGCTTTTAACCAGCAATGTTTTTTAGATTTTAGTACTGATTATGATTAAATCAATAGCTCTATTACCTTAAAATTTACAAGGAGATAAATGATTACTATATTCAAATCTCTGACTTGAGAGGGGGTACAGTGAGATTCTCTCTAGGATAATGGTAACATCCATAGCTTTCTTAATATATTGTAATTTGTACAGATTTGTCTTGTGTAGTTGTTTATGTCTCACTGCTGTTTCTTACTTCTCTTATGTACAGGATGGTGTTGCTACTATTGATGTTTGGCCTAATTTTAGGATTATCAGATCCTTGTTTGGGGAGTGAGGTGTTCTCTTCACAGCTCTTCATACTGCCTCTTACACACCAAAATTTCAGCTTTTTGACACCAGGTGAGATTAAGGATCCACATGGATCTCAATTTATACAGTACTGAAGTGCATGTAAATGATTTCATGTAGTGTATGATCATTTGCAGTGATAAAAATCTCAATATTAGGGAATATTGTCACTGTGTACTTCATTAGTAAAATTTGACAAATACAGCAGAAAATAGCTTAACTCTTTAGCTTAGAGATGCAGATGTTACGATGGTAAAGGCCTTAGACAGACATGTTTGTCAGAATTACAGCTGGCTGTATATCCACATTCCCTCCACCAGTGTTCATTAATGCAGTTACACTTGACTGCTGACAGGTATCAAATAAAGGTACTTTATATACTCATTCTATGGCAAGTCTTTTGAATGTTTGTCTTTACCCTCACCTAAGATTCATATGTCAATTCTAATATCATGAAGTGTCATTTCACACTGCAATTTACAAGTTAGTTACTGTTATGGCTTTGTAATGAAGAGTGTATGAATGTTAAAGTATTCTCAGAATGAACCTTAAGTCATTACCTGTAAATGTATCTTAGAACATACACTGCCATTTATATGAGGTAGGAATTATACATGTATATACATGTGTATGTGGGTGGGTTGGGACTATTCTTCGTTTGTTTCTTTGCGCTACCTCACTAACGTAGGAGACGGCAGGTTAAGTATAATAGATAATACAAATGAGAATTATTATAACTAGACCTTCTTTATTGGTAATGTTTTCAGGTGTAACATATCGGCCTAGTCTTCTGAAAATGCCAGACCTTCCTAGTTGGCTTCATTACACATATTCCCCTGCTGTGCGCACAGGCTTTGTGTATGGAGTCCCACCGGAAGGCATGCAAGACTTTCAGGTAAGCAGGGCATGAAAAGTGAGAAAATTTAAAGGCATTTCATGTGCATGAAGAGATTACATTTTTTCTTTAATATGGGTAGCAAATCAGGGGACCCATTTCAGCAGTATTAATTTACAAGAAAGGTGCATAAATACACTTCATTCACCTTTTGTAAGTGGGAAAATATTCAAATATAACAGATATTTTTTAGAGATTATAGGTATCATGCATGTCTAATTTATTCTTATAGTAAAATAAATGAAATTAGGAAATGAAATATATGCCAATACATGCACAAGTTATTGTACAGTACAAAGAAAATTTCATGTCTCTTATTACAATTTAGATTATAAGTCATTTTTAGAGAAAATGAAAAAGTTGCAGTTAAGAAAATAAAAGGACGAATTCATTCCTTAATTTAATGAAACAAGAAAATCTGCCATCTCTGGAGGTGCAATATGTTGAGGCTATTTTTTTCTAGGTCTACCAATTCAGAAAACGAGCATGTTAGAGTCACAGAACAACAGTTTCTGCTCTCCTGTAGACACTGGACAAAACAGCTTTACTTAGGATAGAGCCTTAGTCCTCTTGTCTCTTAGCCATAGGTGGCATAATGTTGATCAGATCCATTAATCATTTAGAATTTGTATGCTATCACTCAATTTCTGCAAACTGTTATGAAAATTTAACTTTATATTATCAGCCTTGTTGATAGCCAAAGGATATCACTTATTTTCTTAACCAACACAAATAACTAAAAAACCTGGCATACTAATTGGTTTGAGCTGTTAATCAGGTGAGATAACTTTGATTATGACAGATTACCCCATTGCAGATGTATCTGAATAAAGAGGTGACAGATGTCCTCACTAAAGTGATGCTAATATGTTTATGCACCTCTTACTGTAATCATATTTTTAATAACACTGAATTTCTTATGATTAATACCTCCTTTTAAAAAGTTTGTGTTTTCCTTGGCAAAGTAGTTAATTATCAGATTTTCTTTATACAGTTGGAGGTGATAGCTAAAGACAAACACACTTATGAGACATCTCACCGCGTCTTTAAAATGGATGTCTTAGAACAGCCTCGTAAGTAATCTGCTTAAGGTATCTTTCTGAATTGAAGAAGTGTCCTAATATACTACAGTGCATATAAAGAATAGCATCTATGTTAACTTTAAATATTACTGATTAATTTAATGTGATAAATACTGCAACAGGCAAGCCATATGAGGTGCACTTCAAGATAAAGAACATGAATGTTGAGGAATTACTGGTGGGAGGGCGTTGGGACCGACTGCACCAGGTGATAAGTAGTGACCTATGGCAGGAAAGTGCAGAAGATCTTACTGTGACATCTCTTGCCTCTGCTACTCAGTATGGTGATCGATTGCCTGCTAGTCCAGATGAAAAAGAAGGGTAAGTGTTGACTTAAAGGCGTACATGCACAAAGAGGATAGGGTCAGCTTTGTTTTCTATTTCTTTACTATTTTCATTACAAGATTGTGTTTTCCTCTTCCCTGTATATTTTTGTGTCACCATATCAGTTTATATCAACACTGTATATAAACTGTAGTAAGAGGCCTTTTTTTTCAAACATAACAAGATGTATGCTTGTTTGTAAAATATCCCACCAGATAAATGTGAATTCCAAAACAGTGAAACTGTGGCCCAAAATGTACTCACTTAAATATTTACTTATTGAACTATGTAATTTCTTATCCTTCAGAGTATATGTGAGCTATGGAAGCTCAGTGCCTTTCTCCACTGCTCTGCTTGAATTAGAGAAGGAAGTTGAACCTCTATGGGACCATCATCCCTGTCCATCGTACTTTAAGAAAGCTTCTTATGAACGATTTTTCCGACAGCAGGGGTTTGCTATTGACTGGTGCAGTTTCAAGCTAGTAAGTATGCAATCACTTGAAAGAATAAATCTGAACTTTACTGAAAGGAAAAGCATGCAGTATATGGAATAAGATCAATGCAGTGAATGATATGCCAGTGCAAGAAGTGCAGTTGTAGGAGAATGTGCAGTAACATGTGAGTAGGTATGGCATTAGCCCTCTAAGTGCTAATTATGGAGAAAAGTGTCTTATGAGGATGTAAAAGCTCACCAAAATTTGAAATATTAAAAAAAAAAAAAGGGTTATGTGCCATTTATATAGCCATAGCCATTAAAACCAACTGTGTCACAGAGATGTAAAATGATATAGTATTTAAAGTTTGATGCAGTGCTACCATATTTAACTACAGTTCATACCCAGCAATCCATTCATCTTCATCCCTATTTAGGAGTGCATGACCTTTTTCTACCACAGGAATGTATGGGTAATGCCTCCTTTTTCATTTTTCACTTCATTAGTTGCAGTATTCTGAATACATGTAAATGATTTTCAATAGAATTTCAGTCAAATCTCAACATAAAAAAATCTTACCTTCGTCACTAAGCAAGCTTATGAATCCTATAATGTATGTATTTCTTTATACCTTTATGCAAAATATATAGTCACTGTATCTAAAATCTGGCACTGGAAAGTAATAACAATATCCATTTCTACTTACAGTACAATAATAAAAAAAACACACTGATTGGTGATGATGCTGATGGGGAAGATGAGGGACCCAAGTCTCCTGTAATTTCTGCTTTGGAAAATGAAGGACGTGTTTACCTGCAGAGAAGGGATCAGGTGAGATGTCAATATGACTGCATGGGTGCACAGGTGACATAAAATGGCCTATTCATAAATGGAATTACTTAATTTTTGAGTATGCCAACCATGTTACTTTGGCAATATCTGGATTCTGTTCTATTTAGGCAACAAAACAAGTTCTACCACAAAAATCATGAGTTTGAAAACTTTGTGAGTCACAGATTCTTCATTTTTTACTTTGAAGTTTCATGACATAATTAAAAAACAAACATCAAGGTTACTAATGAGAGTAATCTTTACTGATTTTCCAGAGCTAGGTATGTAATGCATGTAGACTGTCAGAAATCCATAATCCTCAGTTACAAGTACTGAACAATTTTGGAATTTTATAAATTTTAGAAACATATGGGCCAGACTGTGATCTGAATATATTGTAACTTCTACAAAGTGATTTGTATATGTAGTGCAGATGTATATGCTCCTTGTATGTAATATATGTAAAAGATTTACTAAACATTTACTGAAATTCTTTACTTGAAACTCATGCTTCAAGTTGTCAGTAATCTTGAATGTGCTGGATTTTATGTTTTAGAAATACTGATTTTCAATATTCTACCTGTACCTAAACTAATCTGGATTATCTGATAAATATTATCATGAAAGTAATGAAATAAATTCCATTTCAGTCATATTACATTCAGCTTTCATAAGCATAGTAGAGTACAAAGTTCACAAAGAAGTCAAGTATGTTCTAAAATGTTATACTCGTACAGGTGGAAAAACGTTCATACACTTTCGATGTCGTACATACAATCCTCATTCCTCTTGTGGTGATGCTGGTTTTGCTTGGTCTCCTCACCTTGGCTATGTGCTGCCATAGGAACAACATGTAAGTTATGAGAGTATATATGACTGTGGAATGGCAACACATGCATATAGGAACATACACAGTGTAGGGCAAATCATTTCAAAAAGCAGTTTATATTTGCATCTTTGTCTTTTTGTATCCTGTTTGCCCTCTATGCAGTACAGCACACTTGGCTCATGCATAAACCCATTCACAAACTATGATGTATGATTCTACTTGTTCCTCCTTATTTTTCTTCCATTTCACCTTTATCTTCTTATATGTGTGTGTGTGTGTGTGAAATGGAGTGATTTATTGTCACTGTTAAAGATGTACTATGGCACAAGGCATACTGATGCATTTAGTTGTTTTATCTTTACTTTTTGGAAATAAATTCATCACTTCAGTGTCTTTAATTAGTATGTTTGTTATATGATATAATAATTTATGAAGCCAGAATAGATATACATTTCAAACTTTCTCAAACAAGTAAGGTATGGTGAGATATATAACATATTTTTTTATCAAGATCAGTTACCCTATTGTGGAAATATAAAGTGGCTTTTCCCCACCTGTTCCTCTTAAATTTTTGAACTGTGTGGGATGATGATATACCAGGAAGAGTTTTTACCACTGACTTATCATGGAATATCTTGTTCACTATACAGCAGTGATTGTGCATGTTTAGTATGTACATTTACATTTTATAAACAGAAAGATGGGCTTTCCATAGTGAAATGCTAAGTTTAGGTTCGACTGTACCAAGTACATGGTGATTGCTTAGTGAATATATTAGTTTATGCAGATATTAAGAGTTCTTCATCATATGTTGTAGGCAGTGATGTTAGTTTTGCAAATTTTGATATGTGGACTGTCATCATTGAAATGTTTTGAAAATACTCTGCATCCATTAACCACTTCTCTGGGAAAAGGCAGTATACATTATATGGATCGAAAAGAAAAATGCACTTCAAAATGTCCTATTTTGGCTATTTTCTAGAGCAGAAAAATACTAAATAATAGAAGATGGCACTGATAGTACTTGTGCTTTGGTAAAGATTAAAACTTTTACCAACATCTTTGCAACAGCACATCCATTAACACCTTAGGTAGTTGTGGGGCTCTTTGATTTACAAAGGTCTACTTTCTTACCAATCCACTTGCAAGTTCAGTGGTAAGTGCATATCTGATAATCTAATTACCTGTCTATATTAATTCATAATGGATTGAATTATAATCTGTGCATATTAGTACGAATATGTACATGTGTATATATGTATATGTCTGTGTATGTATATGTTGATATGTATATGGGCATTTATGTATATATATGTGTATATGAGTGAATGAGCCATTCTTTATCTATTTCCTGGCGCTACCTCGCTGATGCGGGAAACAGCGATTATGTATAACAGAATATAAAATAACAGTAAGAGATAAACTTTATGGTAACTGATAAATTGCAAGTCACTATACTGTAGAGGTTTCTTATCAAAACATTACATAACAGTTACAAACGCTTTCTTACAATCTGTTTCACAAAATTCAGGGATCAGCAATCCAGCGTCTTTTTCGATGAACTCTTTGATGATTTTCCACGGTAAGATTTTGTAAAGGATGCAGTGAAACTTTGACTATAACATCTAGAGTAGAACTAATGTTTGAAATTATAACAAGGTAAATGGACACACCAAATTTTTTGTTGCTTGTCTGAAATTGACATTCTGACAAGAATAGGTGAGTGTGAATTCACCAATAGCATGGTTTTTAGTGCTGCATTGGATCCCATGCCATTTTATCAGGATTTACCCCTGCCCCAGAATTGAAAGATATATTTTCTTACAACTCTGCATTATTCATTCTTTGATGAGAATATCTGGTTTATCTTGTGGCTAATGTGAGATTAATACTTCAAAATCAGTAAAGTTTGTTGTTTTGTTAACATGCTCCTTAGTCTTTGCTTAATTCACTGATGAGGTGTTTCAATAGACAAATGATTTTGTGGCTGACCCTCTGTGTAGAAATTTTAACAATTTATCAAAAAACAAGAAGAGAACTGTTTCTGGGAAGAATGAGTAGTAATGCTGTATCATGTATTCTGATCTTCTTAGTATCATTTGTGGTGTGATATAAGTTTAATTAGTAGTGTTGTATCATGAATTGCTGTCTTCATGGTTTTATTTGATATAGTATTTAGTTGAAAAATCTTTTCCCTGCACTGAACTGCTTAAGCCTCTTTAATATTCAGAGCTGAACAATTTTATTTTCCATATATCAAACAGTATTAATCCAAACTTTGATTATTAACTTTGCAAACTTACCTCACTCCATTTAGACTATTCAATGAGTATTCATTTTTGTTGTGATAGTATCCCAACAGGTCAAGATATCCAGATGGTTCAGTATGCAAGCATCCATCGAGCCAATGAGGCTTTGCGTAGTCTAAAGGGTCGTGAACATTCACCTCATCCTTCCACTGCTACAACGATGACACAGGCTGACACTTTCACTCGATCACGGACAGCGAGCCCGTCCTCTACTCTTCCTAGAAATTCAACACTTAGGTAAGGATAATGAATGTGAAAGCTAAAAGGAACAACGTCTCTTGGTATAAGGTGCTGTAAAGCATATATACACTATATAAGAGCTCATAATCTCAGCATGCATATAACACTGACTTGTATATTCTTCAAATTTAACTGTGTCTGTGAACAAGAACAACATCTCCATATATTACAAACCTGTCCATCAGTATTTCATCTTTCTTTTTAAGTTATTGAAATGTGAAAATAATATTTTATTTGCTTCATGTTATTTCCGATGTCAGTGTTGGTAATATTTTTCTTAATGATTGTCTTTACAGCAGTCGGCGTTTTGAGGATTATGCTACTCTGTCTCGACCAGATCCACCACCATATCAAAGAAAGTGAGACTTATGATTATTTACATCTTTTTATATCATCTATTTTCATATGGAAAGTTCTGTGGGGCCTGGATGTGGAAAGGGAGCTGTGGTTTCAGGCATTATTGCATGACAGCTAGAGACTGAGTGTGAACAAATGGGGCCTTTGTTGTCTTTTCCTAGCGCTACCTCGCACACATGAGGGGGGAAGGGGATGTTATTCCATGTGTGGCGAGGTGGTGATGGGAATGAATAAAGGCAGACAGTGTGAATTGTGTGCATGTGTATATATGTATATGTCTGTGTGTATATATATGTGTACATTGAGATGTATGGGTATGTATATTTGCATGTGTGGACATGTATGTATATACATGTGTATGGGGGTGGGTTGGGCCATTTCTTTCGTCTGTTTCCTTGCGCTACCTCGCAAACGTGGGAGACAGCGACAAAGCAAATAATAAAAAAAAAAGTTTCATATAATAGAAATCAGTCTTTACTGAATATTACATCAGAAATTTTTTTTATCAAAATTTACTTTTTCCAGCGGAATGACACCAACTCGTTAAAGAAGAGGTACTGAAGACTTCCAAAGTTTCTCAACAGAATACTTGGTGAAATTACGTGACTGATTTTTGTGAACTCATATGTCAGCACCTTGGAGTCCTTGCTATATTCTGATGTACTTTCTTCTAAGAATAGAGATTTGGATAGGCATTCAAAGTAACCATCCAAAGTAGTGGAAATCACTGATGCGACAGATAGGTTGTCTCATACAGACCTGAGGTGCTGTAAACCTAAAACCCAACGAGATGAAGGTGAACCATTTGTTAGGTGAAAAAGCTTAGTGGAAAATTTAAATATAAAACAGAATATAGAATAAAATGTAAAAATATAATTAAGCTGAAATACTTGTCATTTAGTAAGCACAAATATGTCCTGTGCAGGTTGTTCTGCATTAAGTCTCACTACTCTTCCTGAAGTGTATTGTTTAGTTTTTCTACCTTCACTAACCCTAAATTGTGCAACAGCACGTATTTGTAAATGGGTCTATATAAAGAGCAAGAAAAGAAAAGAATAGAAAGTAGTGACCCATTGCAGATGGACATTATGATTACTTTTTCCATATCATGTCCCATGTGTTAGCCTTCCTTGGGTGTGTATTCTGTTACTGTACAGACACATTTTCCCTTTCTTTTGTGGTTTTAACTGCTTATATTGCTGGTGAAGAACAAGGTGGGTTTGAAAAATATAGAGGGTAAGTAGAGCAGATTTTTGTACTGTTGCAGTGTTCTGTAACCAAGAAAGCACAAGCTGTGACAAACAACACTAGATGAAACCAAGAACTGAATGGAGAGACAAACCTAGCCGTGAGCTACTATATCACCAGTCACTCAAAAGAGGTACACAGTATGATTATTTTCAGGTAATACAAAAATTTCTTATTTCTGCAAAAAGCAACTTGTGGGAATAACCCCACAAGTGATATAAAAAGTTGACTGAATGTAGCTGATTTTTGACAGTGAAGCTATCAGTAAAGGATATTATTACAAATATTTAGTCAGAGTGAAAGTATCAGACTGTCTAACAGTACATAAAGCATAAGCATTAAGATAAATGAAATTATTTATGACTGTATGAAGTGCAGAAATTATGAAAAAAATCAGTGGAAACATTGTCTAACTTTTTACATATCTTCATCGTCCTAAAATGTTAGGATTTTCTTTCATATGGTATTAATATAAACAGAATAAGCTTTCTTGTACTGAGATATTACATAATTTCTATGTTCCATTGAATTAAGAGGTGGTTAGTGGAGTTTGACTGTAAGTTGATGAAAAAGATATTGTATGTTACCACAATAACTTATGCGGTGTCATAAAGCTTTGTGTTGATGGTAAATATTGTCTGTGCTGTACTCTACTATACTAACATGTTTAATGCTGTTAAAGTGTGTTCACTGTTGTATGTTACACTAACATATACTTAGTCTTGTATAGTTGTGTTGTTGACAAATTCATTGTGTACAGTATTATATCACACTTAATATATTTATTGTTGTAAAGTTTTATTGATGATAAAGGTAATGTACATTATATCATAATAATAAATACTTTTATCATATGTGCAGTTTACAGCAATGAATCTAAAAAAAGTAGAGGTAAATGTATACTAAACAGGATTGTTTAGCTTTGCGGAGTGTCCACTGTTATGATACTCCTTTGAATCTGATTTTCTCCAATCTTTTAATGTCTTCATTAATGACAAAAGTTAAACTCAAGCTTCACATGATCAATTTCCCAACTGGTGTACCATCTATATTTCCAGTTTTCATGTTATTCTACATAAAATTAAGATTTACTGCAACAGCAATGGTTTGTCAGCCCATGATTCAAGTCTGTTCAGTGACCTTAATTTTTCTTCATGAAAACTTAAATTCCTTCAGTCTGTTTACCACTGAAGTTCCTCATCTATTTCTTATTCTGTATGTTTGATGCATAGTAAGGGTTCAGGCTAAATGGATTCTAGCAGCTAAAAGCCATGAAATCCAGCAAAATACACCTGATCCATCTGACCAATAGTGGAAAAGACAACCTGTATCTAAATATTTTTCTGCTTCCATCAACATTACAAAAAGATATCCTGATCAATAACAACGTTTGTGTGTAACATTACACCATTCCCCATCTACGTAACAAGCGCTAACAATAAATACTTCAGTAAAGCCTCAAATCTAAATTCCTGTAGGCACTGACAACCATCAGCGAAGTCCAACCCAAACATCTTCGCCAAACCCACAGAAAGCCCAAAGTTGAAAAAGGCCCCTTTGCCATATAAGGCCAGAAGGACTAGGTTTTTTTTACAGACAGCAAAGAGTATTGAGATCTACATCATTTCCGTTCTGCTTCAGTTATCCCTAACCCAGGTATGTTTGGCCCACCTGGTTCATTATTACTGTGGTTACCACAGTGTGGCAACTGGGGAACAATAAAAGTGGGCATCACCAGAACACCTCAGTATCTGCTCAAAGAAGCAAAACCGTTTTCTGTCAAAATTCGTATTGCATTACTGAGGTCCACACTACAACAGTAACTTCATCGGTATGACAAAACAAATAATCATGCATCTTGATATCAATGCGGCATTACCACTTTCAGTCACATATCTAGGTTTGATTATTGAATTAGGTAAGCAACGAATGCCTGTCTACTGGCCTCTCCTATCAAAATTGTGCAGTTATTATCATATGATAATTATTATTACTACATCATATGATAATCATTATTATTACTATCATTATCAACTCTCTTGTGTCTGTGGTGCGGTGCTGGGGCAATATCTTGGGTTACTGTTATTTGGGCACGCTGTGCGGGTACTGCCATGCTGTAGTGGACTGACCTAGCCCCTAAGGTCTTTTGTCCTTGCATGAACTCTCCTGATCACGTCTGACTCCACCTTGGGGTATGACGTGGAGGTGAGTCTTGCCGCTCTAGGGTCAAAGGCCAACTTGGATCAAAGACACTGAAGTTGCAACACTTCAGTTTCAGGATCATAAATTACATTTTAGTTTGGCGTTGAAGAGGATGCGATTGCTTCGCTTACAGATCCACCTTAAAAGTCGATTTACGGGAGTGTTTCGTTGACGATATTTAAGAAATGTGTGACTCTGATATGTGTAAGGTGAGTATAAGAAGTTTCAGCAACATGAGACTGGTTACGGCCAAGAACCTCTGGACACGATCGCCTAAGGGTGACATGGTCGCTGGGGAATGGTTCCCGAGCGGGAGAGGGAGGTTGGGCCCGGCATATGAAAAGAGAGACAACAACGAATTATAATCTCGTTGAAATTACAATCACATTCTTTTCTGTTGACTGATCAGTTTCTTTACTGATGCTTTAAAATTTCGTCTCCCTTCTTCCGCATCCTTTAAAGCCCAAGGTCTGGATGCCTGGACGTCAATGGAACTCATTGAGCTGTGTATATATTCTAAAACAGGTCGTACCAGGTAGTCATTGCTGTTCATGCATACACAAAATAGAATTAAAAGGATCTGGACATGTCACATTAATGCACCGATTTAGTATTTTCAGCCAAGAATAATGAAGGAAACAGATATGGCTACACGAAAAAAAAAGAAAATATCGAGATATTTTTTGTACTGATCTGAAAATACTTTTTAAGTCAAAACTTTGTGTTGCTTTACGCAAAGGTCTCGTATCGTTAATTCTGTCTTTTATATGCTCTACAGAATGTTAAAACTATTGCTTGTGATACACGAATGGTTAAACCATCAACAATGAAAAAAGGGAGCTCTAGATGAAAACACCATTTAGATAATGCATTTGTCAACCAGAAGAAGAGTGCCATTATATTAATTCTTTAAAGAATTACTTGTTATTTGCTTGACCGCTTCCACTGACAGGCAGTTTCGCCCATGATGTGCTTTTATCCTACCCTTCCGGGAACTCTTATTGCTTCACCTCTCTTCTCCTCCTCTCCCTTTCCACTGGATTCAACTTACATACATACATCCGCTCATTATCCACCCATACCCATTCTTTCCACATCCTTAAACCATACCAGGGAAATCTGAACTACAAAAATACTTCGAAGAACTCAAAAGTTCGATGGTTTGATTCAGGATATAAAGAAGGGGTGGTGAAGCTGCTGATGGATGGACGACGAACTAATAGAAAAATCCACCTAATGTATGTTTAATGAACTTCAAAACAGGGGGATAGAACGGGAAGATACAAGAGATTTACACAAATTACATACAACAGTGCGTGAAAAGGAGAGCTTGACATTAAGATTAACATGAACACTTGCCACACACACACACACACACACACACAAATATATATATATATATATATATATATATATATATATATATATATATATATATATATATATATATGTGTGTGTGTGTGTGTGTGTGTGTGTGTGTGTGTGTGTGCCTGTTCCTTGTTTCCTAGTTGTTGGGAAAATGGTCGTTTCCCGAGAACAGATGTTGCACCATGACCTCCTGCCGGTTTGACCCAAGCTTGAGGTCGAGGTGAACGGCTGGCTTCCTTCCCAGTGTGAGATTCACATTTAATGAAACCAGGAGGGATCTTGTCAGGGTCATGCAGAGGAGAGCAACACGAACAAGACATCTTCAACAATTAGCGCCAACAAATGTCTATACGTCATGGGCCATATCCAGTATAGTAACCAAGCGCTAAGGATAAACTAAAAGGTTTGGTCGACTCCTTGCGACACTCAGTAACTCACCGATTTGCCTAAAGATTATAAAGACGCTATAGTCAACTCTATCAAAAACGAATCATAAGTCTTAGAAAACCATATTTCTAACTCATCGGTTCAGAAGTCGGAAGGGAATTGTCATCGTTGTTGTCCGTCTGTCTCCCAAAGAAGTAAACTAAATATTCGACAGTAAATCACACAGCACAACCCTATTCCGTTAGGGACAAGAACCCACCTGAAGATGAATAACCTTGGGAATCCTTTTGTAATAAATATGGAGGAGGGTGTGGCGAGTGGGAGGAGCATTTTTACCCCTGACCTATCCTTGCGCTTCGCAGCCCTGCTCTTCAGAAAGGATGGAACAATATCTTAGCCTGAGAGATATGATAATTTACGCAAACAGACCAATAAATGAATTTCAGTCATGAAATATTTCCCACTGTATGAGTAAAGGCAGTGAAGGGTACCCGAGAACCTGGAAAGAAAAGGTCACCTTTAACAAGAGATGCCTGCAAGTCGAGGGCAATGGAACAGTTCGGCAGTTACAGCCTCCAGCAAAAGAGCAATCATGGGTTTTTCCGATGAACTCATGAGCTTCCACATCTATACGACCTAAACACACACACACACATACACACGCACACACAACGTTTCAAGTTTCTCAACCCGTTTGATGATGTTGCAAACAAAGAGTTCTTTGAAGTATACAAGGACAGAGCAACCAGAGGTCACAACAAGAAATTAAGCAAGAAACTTGTCAAAAAAGATATCAAGAAGTACTTTTATATGTGAGCTAGGAATTATGGAAATAAGCTGTGATCACACTTATAAGCTGGCAGTAAACAGCGTGAAACAATAAAGAATATCACTAACTTTGGGTTTCATGGAGTTCGCAAGGAGCAGTGTTCCCCAGTTGTATCGATATGGTCGGTAATTTTGATGACATCTTGTGTTTCATACACATAATAAAATCGTTGACTTAAATCTCTGAAACTATGCAATTACGACAAATGTAAGTCACTACCTCAGTGATGTTTACATAATACTCAATACAGACTAGAAATTCGGAAAACTAAAGAGACTGAGGTGCCTCTTACCAAATAATATATGGTTATAAAAGAAAACGAAAAAAGAAATCAGATTGTTATAAAAGAAAACGATGTCTCTAAGGCCTAACTAATATCGTCAGAAAATCTACGAGTTATGCTAAGGGTATCATCCGAACTGGTTGACAAAAGATATCAATACATCAGGGTATTATTCTGCTCACAAGGGAATTATCGAACCAATGCATGTTTGTAGGATTTTAGAGCATGCGTGACTAATTCCATGCATCAACAATTATTAGTATGGACAAAGTAATGCAGAAATAGATAATGAGACCACATGAAATGCGAATAGAATTTGGTGGTTACATGTTTAGGTACATTTTGCAAGCATAAAGAATTATTTTTCACTATCACAGATAAATGATGGTAGGACGGTAGGAATTCAGAACTGTTTGATAATTCCAGATAGGGAAGTTCGGGTAGTGTCATTAACAAATACTTAAAGCATGTATAACACCAATACATAACGAGGCCAAGGGGAATAATATCAAACCGCATCGTTCTGAGTTTCAAACTGTGAATGACAACAAATGTATTGAACTTTGTTGTTGTAGGTAATTCCACTCAAATGTTGAGCTATAGCTTCACAAGTTTACAGCTCCCGCCACCATGCTCACAGGGAGTTAATCACAGAAAAGTAAATCATACAATTACTCTTAGGCGTACTAGACGTCAAACATTATTTCTATGCTTTCTTTTATATGGTATTGGTGTAGTATTCAGTTTACTTAGATATTTCACTTTGGGGCTTCGGTGCCCAGGTGCCACTTCTGTCCCAAGGAGACAGAGGAAGGTCTGTCCTTTGAGCATCTATAACAGGGTGAGCTTTATGACTGCGTTAAATGTCAAGATCTCTAAAAATGGCATGAAATATGATCACTTGGGGTCAACGAAAATAATTACAGACAGAAAAAACTCTCTGTTACCATCGCTGGTGATATGGGAAGGGACTCATGGACAAAAGACGTTACTCACTATAGGTCTCAAAAACGAACCGAGGGCATATTACTTACAACAGCCATGAGTGTCTTTATAACCAAAAACAAAAGATTTGTTGTTGAGGTAATGAAGTGGGAGCAGGAAGAGCAGGATGTATAAGACTAGTATGATGCAGTCCTGACTAAGCAAGAGAAACCCCCTTCCACCGTTAACCTTTGCAAGGAGGTTAGGCGAGGCAAGGTGAGGTAGATGGAGGTTTGAAGGCTGGTGGGTATAGATCGAATAATTATGGCCTGATGGACGGTGAAGGTTAGGTTGGATCCTGACGGATCGGGGAGGGAGATGTGACGTACGGGTGTGGGAGGGAGGTTTAGAGAGGGGTAGGGAGTGTCCAGGTGCAGAGACCTGTGAGGGAGAGGATGGGAGGGTGTCGTGATGCAGGGAGGTAAGGGTATTCCCAGTGTCTGGCTGCAGGATCTATTACAATTCCTGATATGGTCTGGTCGTGTGGGGAAATTCTACCCCGATGTGTCTGTTCTCTGCTGTGTGTGTGTGTGTGTGTGTGTGTGTGTGTGTGTGTGTGTGTGTGTGTAAACCCTTATCCTTCGCAGCGTCACGAACCATTTCGGAACCGTCATGTAATTGATATACTCTCTGGCATGACAACACCAAGACACCACATATGACCCCCCCAGCCCTGACCTGGCTGCCGATGGATGACCCAGCAGGGGTCAACAGCACAGCCGAGCCAGGGCCAGGGAGTGTGGTGACCTCTTTGGCTCACCAATGGGACATCATGGCGAGTTAGCATTGATCCCACACCTCCATTATGTTATATGTGAATGGAGTTTCACCTCTTTTGGGCTAGTAACTGAATCAGTTCGGTTACCGAGTGGACCGTTACAGTAACTTTCCTAACAGTCACTCTGATGTTGTTTGATAATCATTACAGATTTAAAGAAGAAAAAAAAGGTTGCCACAGAAATGTCAGTTGCTACCACAGATTTCCTAATAGTTGTCGAAAAGATTTGTTCAAGATTCACTGGGATATTTTTTATTTTAAATAATCGCTACAGAATTTCTAAAATCTGCTGCGATTTTTTCACAGCCACTGCAGATTTTTGAAAGGCTACTGCCGTCTTTTTTTTTTGGTGTGTGTGTGAGTCACAAGATATCGTAATAGTGACATCAGATGTTTCCAATGGTCACTATTGACCTTTTTCTTAGGTGTCACGAAGGATTTTTTTTCCAAACCACAGCTGATTTTTGAGTCGTCACTCCCGATTGGAAATAAAAAAAAAATTCTTGCAATCTTATCTGACGATTCTTTAGAAATCAAAATTTTTCATCGTCACCGAAGGCTTTTTGGTCAATCATCACTAGAGATTTCTATTTTCTTTTTGAACAGCCAATAGAGGTATTTGAATAGTCACTGCAAAATCTGTGTGTGGCTTTTTTTGGCACAACGATTTCGTGAACAGCTATCTCACTGTGGGTCGAAGCTGTATCAGGCAGCTGGACCTTCCAGCGACCGCATGCATGGATAACCTTAGTCTCCCCGGAAAATAGAATATTTACAGGGAAGAAGAAAATTTCCGAGCGTCCTTCAAGTTATATTCATACCTGAATATGGTTCGGCCTCCAACGGGCGTCTTTGAGAGGCGAGGCGCCACCGTCGTCTGCCGAGATCGATTGGTTTGTTGTGGCTGAATGTTGTCAATGGCTCACGGTTTCGTTACCTTCTCTGACTCGCTTTAGGTTGTATGATCACAACAGTTGTTGATAGAGCTGATGATTCTCATCATGATTGGTTGGTTGTTTGGCCTACAAGCCTATCAACTGCCGGGATGATTAAGGATATAAACGTTAAGCGACAGCCACCAACCGAAGCACCTTCTTCAGGGGTTAAGGTTAATTTCTCATTCACTATGCACTTATATATATATATATATATATATATATATATATATATATATATATATATATATATATATATATATATATATATATATATATATATATATATATATATATATATTAACTAATGCTTGAGGATAATATGCAAAGAGGACTAATCGAATAAGAAATGATGGGGCAGGAGAGGGGTACGGTAATAAGAGTATGACTGAGAGAGCTAAGGAAGGTGTGATGAAATGGTATGGACAAATGGAGAGGATGAGTGAGAAGAGGTTGACTGAGAAGGTTTATGTTTCCCTATAGTTAGCAGGCTGGACCTTCTCAGACTTCGGTTCTAGTCTGCTTGCTTGGCCGTTGATGTAAATGACGTTCATTAAACTCCCTTTTAGAATTAGATCACACTACTAACTGCTTCTATATATTGAATTTCATTCAACTCTAAATGTCTAAAGGATAAAACTTATTTTCTAGTCCCGTCTTGATACATGGAGTTAAATTCTCGGTCGACTTTAAAGAATCTAACAATGATAATCTGAAAACTAACAGCAGTGTGTTCGAGGGGAAATGAATAGTCGAGAGAATGAATCTCTGACTTTGCCAAAACATTTGAGTCGAAAAAAAAAGTACCGTTTTTTTTAGGGTGGTTCATCTACAGCCTTGATATAAAGTTTTGCTTGTATTACGGACTCATATCTACCACAGAAACACCTCAACAGGTCTTTAAAATAAACGAAAATAAGCGTTTGGTAGGAAACCTCAACGAGTGTGGAAATAATATCATAACCTGAAGCCTTTTTCCCTGTGGTATATTTTGGATTATAAACATTTGTAGGACCTCACCTGTCAATGTGGATGGATATGTGCACTTTCTAGTGACTGTCTTCCGCATGTGCGCAACAGGCTGCCTCACATGAAGGGGTCATGCACACCATGCATGAGCGGAGCCTAGCCTATCATGGCCTAGGGTCCCGCTCGTCATGTAAGGCCATCGAATGGCGGGCTGCGGTTTCGCTTTATAATATCGATCATGGATGCTGTCTCACTGTTCCCAGAGCCTTCTAGTCAAACGTATACTGATATATATATATATATATATATATATATATATATATATATATATATATATATATATATATATATACATCATTTTCTTTCCTTTCGTTTGTCTGTCTTTACAAGTCGTGTTGATGGTGTCCGCCATCAGCTGATGCCACCTTCCCCAGGACGCTTTCAACTCTCCAGGACACACGATCCCCCTCCCCTCCTAAGAGACTCTACCATAAGACGCATTATCTCCCAGGACACCTCACTCCCCGAGATGTCTCGCCTCCACAGGACACCACACCCTTAATAGGACACCATAGGGCACCATACTCGCAGACCACATCACCTTCCTTAAGACATCTCACCTTCCCAGGGCACCTTACTTGCCTAGGACGTCTGATCGATCTGCCAGGGACACTACACTTCCTCAGGAGCTCCCTTGCTTTCCCCTCTGCCTCAGGCAGTCACGACTAAACCCCCCCCCCCCCCCCCCAGCGTAATGCTGATGATTCAGGTCAGAGATCAGCAAGTTTAGCAAATTTCGTGACGGTGGATTTCTCGTTTCTTTCTGATTTCAATTATATTCATTTTCCTGATTTCAAAACAATAATACTTTAGAGTATATATCAAAAAGTTAAGGTTCTTTAAGTTACTCGTATTACCTGTAGGTAAGTGTAACTGCTATTAACATCCATATCCGCGAAACTAGATTCTTAAATCACATACTTCGGTTAAAAATAAGTATCAGAAATAAGTATCAAATGACTTTTCAAAACTATTATCTTTTTGCAGTATGAGTCAGCGGGAGACAGCGACAAAGTATATAAAAATATAATATATATATATATATATATATATATATATATATATATATATATATATATATATATATATATATATATATATATATATATAATATCATAGTATAGTAGACTAATCTTCCTCTGACTAACATTTGTGTGGCGTATGATCGACAATAAGTTACAAGAGAAATGTATCAATTGTGAATGTGACGAAATTTCTCCAAGCGTACTGAACAGCATTCAACAACTGTCATGTCCAACATACCCATTTATCTGCATACTTAAGAAGGTAATTATTAAACAACCGTAAAAACAATGGGACGAGAGTGAGAGGAAAATATGGCATCTCTTTCCTCGCTCTTGCTGCCAAGAGTTTGAATGATTCTGAGCAGCACCGAGGAAGTGCGTCAAGGACTGACTTAAGCCGGAGAGCCGGCCATGTGAATTGAGCAGTTGCACCCCTAACGACCCTACTATTACGGTCCCTTGTAACGGATGCCCTCGTTCCTTGTCCATGGCCACTCCTCATGCGCACAAGTGCATCATTCATTCTCTCTCTAGATTATACTATATCTGGCCACTGGTGGTGTAGTTCCGTGAGAACTCAGAAGCGTGTGTTTTGAACCCAATCATGATCTATTCCGCAGGTTCGGTGTATGACAAAGGAGAGGCAAGGGAATCTATCATTATTATTATCATCATTATTATTATTATCATTATCATTATTATTATTATTATTATTATTATTATTATTATTATTATTATCATTATTATCATTATCATTATTTTTATCATTTTGTGGGATATAATACTGGCCATGACATGACGAGGTCATGAGAACAAGGACTTACAGACAGATTCATGAGATGATTCACCGTGTGTAACTCAGAATGAATAAGCAACAGTGTAAAAAAAAAAAAAAAGAAAGATGAAAATATGAAGCTATATTTGAATCATTCTGCTGGCAGAAAGATTACTACATATGTACACATGAATCTCTACGATTCGATGTTGTGAAATGGTGTTCCGTTTGGGATGGGTAATCCTTCTTACCGACACCTGATTCGAATTTGGGTTTGATAAGTGGGAAGCGACAGTTGACGGTGGCCATAGTTAGCTAACACTGACTTACTTCATTAATGTCTACGTCAGTGTGTGTGCTATATATCCGGGCATGAAGGCTACTTTCGTAGCTTCCTTTTAGGAGTCTATACATACACAGTTAGGTATTTCTCTGTCCGATCTTTTATCATGATCTAGTATAGGGTCTTGAGTACCACAAGGTCGGCCATGTATCTGAGTGACTTCAGGTATACCACTTATAAAGTGTGACTTAAGCCATCCCAGAAAATACTCAATGTTTACCATAAGGGATGATGTTCAATGCTAGAGTTGCTTCACTAATCATTAGGTGAACATGTTAAGTCCAATTTAATGAGGGTTTGATAAACGCCTCCAACAGCCCATTCTGATCTGCAACGAGTAAAAGAATAAAATGGACAAATATAACACGCATATATATATATATATATATATATATATATATATATATATATATATATATATATATATATATATATATATATATATCATACTATTTGCCATTTCCCGAGTCAGCGAGGTAGCGCCAAGAACAGAGGATTGAGCCTTTGAGGGAATATCCTCACCTGGCCCCCTTCTCTGTTTCATTTTTTGGAAAATTTAAAAACGAGAGGGGAGGATTTCCAGCCCCCAGCTCCCTCCACTCTAGTCTCATTGAGGAGGTTTTGTACATTTAGGTTATAACACCATCAACAGAGTTATTAATGTTAAAATCATCAACAAAATCTGATGAATACTAAAGCCACTGACTCAGAAGTCTGATGATATTAAGAAAAACAAACTTTATTGCGAAATATCTTGGAGGGTTTCGCGATCACAGCAGGAAAACACGTGAGCCGACTTATGTGAGTCACGATCCATCCAAAAAAAAAAAAAAGGAAAAAAAAAAAGGTTCGTCCAGACATGTCTTGTCACTGGACACGCTATCATGTGCAAAATTTCAGATTAAGAAATAACACTCATGTCATCAAAAACTTTCTCCATATTTCTCCCTATCAGTCCTGTCGCTGGTGTCGTATCTCATCATACGAAAACTCTGTTAATAACGAATAAAAAGGAAATGAAAGAATAACATACACAAACCCCAACATTATTCAATGATCAACAGAGAAAAGAATGGGAAGGTTTTTGAGCAATGTATGCGAGGCGTGTGGAGTTTTTGCTGCCTCGTCTGAAGTCACTGTGGCCAGGCGCCCTGCGCACCAACTGCTCTGCCTGACACCTGGATGACTAGGCTACCAGCAGGAGGTGTGTAAAACAATGGGATAGTGACTGATTCCATACTTGATGGTGTGGTGATTGTGGATTCGTATGTATATATATACTGTTCATACTATTCGCCATTTCCCGCGTTAGCGAGGTAGCGTTAAGAACATATATATATATATATATATATATATATATATATATATATATATATATATATATATATATATATATATATATATATATATATATATATTCCCGGGTATACGGGAGAAAGTGTCCTGTCCACGTTATCCCCAGGATGACATAGGGAGGAACAAAAGGAGCCAAGTGAAGATTTGTCCTCATTTGGCTAAGTCATCTGTTTCTGACGCTACATCACTGAGATGGAAAAAGACAGGTAGATAAATGGGGTGAAGGGGATAACAAATACTAACTCTCCTGTGTCTCAATGTCTTCTGCCTCAATGGGGCTGCTGCAGCGCTCAGGAAGCCAGCTATGTCCACTAGGTGGGACCGTAAAACAATGTACAATGCATTGATTTAGTTCTCACACAGTTTTACACTTACATGACTTGACTGACTGGCACAGTTGATGTGGGAATCCCATTAGTACATAGACGACAATGCAAAGCAAAACGAAATTGCAAAAACAGTTTTACGTCTGTGTCAGGAAATGAATAAATGCGTTGGTGTGCAGACCCGGGGGTTAAGGATGGGGTCTTGGCCTGGCCTTCTGGCCACACCGACCTATGACGATAATACCACATTTTTTTTTTTTTGACGTGCAGCCCAAAGCACAGATCTTCCTTGTACAGTAAACGGCGAGATCGTAATTCCCAAGGTGCACGGTGATGTGTGTGTGTGTGTGTGTGTGTGTGTGTGTGTGTGTGTGTGTGTGACAACAATTTCTACTGCGTAGCCTCACAGTGAATCCCAAGCGTCACACTGTTGTCACGTTAGACGTCACACCCTCGACAACATCTGAGAGACACAGCTGTTGTGACGAAGAAATTTCAAGTGGGAATAAATGAACGACATATCCAGGAAATCATACGAAAGAAAAAAAAGTAGATGTTGATAACTGATATATTAGAAAAAGTCGAACAGCAACTGTCATACGAGAAACTTAATCATACACAGAAAATATCGGTAAAAAGACATTATGGACTCAAGAAAAAATATAGTAGATGAAGCTATGTCACAGAATTTATATATATATAAACATACACTTTTTTTTTCATACATATTCGCCATTTCCCGCGTTAGCGAGGTAGCGTTCCAGAGCCTTAGAGGCAAATCTCGTATGGCGACGTGTAAGAGTGTACCCTGGAGCCTAGGTGTCGGGGCGGAAGGGGAAGACATCAGCCATCCTTTGCGTCACAAACTCATG
The DNA here is from genome assembly GCF_036320965.1 of Panulirus ornatus. Taxonomy (NCBI): domain Eukaryota; kingdom Metazoa; phylum Arthropoda; class Malacostraca; order Decapoda; family Palinuridae; genus Panulirus; species Panulirus ornatus. The sequence goes on along the minus strand of NC_092271.1, from coordinate 24,566,222 downwards.
CACAACAAAAGCCTTCGAGAAAAAGAGAGAGAAAAAAAGATAGAAGGAATGGAAATAAACAGCTGCATGTGTTGGGCGAAGCTGCTGACCCTCCTCCGACCTACGTGATACACACACACACACACACACACACACACACACACACACACACACACACAGACAGTTTTTTGTCCTCGCTGTGTCGTGTTGCCTAAGTTAGCGTGGGGAGGTCGGGTCACTGTGTAGAAACGAGTTTGTGACGCATTAAGCCTTATGATCTCTAACTTGCGCTGTTCTGACTGTAGGCAGACTCGTCTAGGGAAACTGGAGAGTGTGATTGTTACTGAGGACAAACCGGAAGGTAAAGAGGAAAAAAAATGAGGTGAAGATCTTTAGAAAAAAAAAAAATTGAAAACGGGAATATGGTTGCTGCCGTCGAACCTCCCCAAGTTGCTCCACTCTCATCTGTATGCTGCTCGAAATTATATATATATATATATATATATATATATATATATATATATATATATATATATATATATATATATATATATATATATATATATATGTGTGTGTGTGTGTGTGTGTGTGTGTATGTGTGTGTGCGTGTGTGTGTGTGTATGTGTGTGTGCGTGCGTGTGTGTGTGTGTGTGTGTGTGTGTGTGTGTGTGTGTGTGTGTGTGTGTGTTCCGGATCGTGTGTGGGTTCGGTTAGCTGATACCTCTAGGGTTGGGAGTAACATGTTACAGTAAGACTCGTGATCACACTTGCATCATTGGTATCCCCTTGACCCAAGGCTTCCAGATAGCCAGACACATGCTGTGTGGGTGTGACCTGGGGTGTGAGATGAGGCAAAGAGTGACGGTGGTACAGAAACGAAATAGATATAGACAGTCTCTCTGCATCACGGATAGATATAGACAGTCTCTCTGCATCACGGATAGTTTGGTCGTGTGTCTAGTTGTTTCGCTTTATTAACAGAAAGAGAAAATAATGTAAGAATTATACGAGAATGAATCTCCTTAGCTTGATATGGTATGTGGTTGAAAGGCCACTGAACGTGTGAAAAGGACTGCTGCTAAACCCTATGTGGATAAGTAACGTAGATGGATTTAGAAAGGGAGGAGGATACGTGGATTGCTGAAGGATAAAGATTGATGAAGAACTTACAAAGATGTATGAAGAGAAAATGAGTTTGGGATGTTCTGTAAGATGCACTGAAGACTCCTAAAAGGGTTATTTCTAAAGGTGATAACAATTGTGTACGAGAATAGTAGTAGTAGAATGCGTGTGTGCTGTCTGAAATGTACGTGGGAGTGCATTAGGGGTTGCAGATGGAACGTCATGTGAGACTGGGTGAGTGCAGGAACACGCAGGTGAGCCGTGTTGGAAACTGAATGAAGATTGCCAGAGTTATAAGCGGATGATCCGGTCCCAGTGGTGAAGCAGAGGAGGGAGGGAGAGAGGGAGGGAGACTGGGTGCGTCGCTCGCATGACGTAGGTAAGAGCAGGCTGTTGCGAGATGGACTGCCTTCAAGCACTGACATTTTGAAAGGAGAACCGAAATTTGCGAAGGGGATTAAAAGTAATGATGGATGGTACTGGGAAGCCTAAAGTAGAGAGGGTTTGCACACACACACACACACACACACACACACACACACACACACACACACAGGATCTACTAACGACGTACTGATATCCTTCAGCGTCGGTCCTGCTCCAAGATCTATCTCCACAAGGTCGTTGTTTACACGACTTTAAACGAGTCCGTTTATACAAAAAATATGAAGAAAAAAATGAAAATGTCAGCGTCGAAACATCATTAATTTCTTGAGCCTTCATAGCGAGTACAGATGAAAAGAAAAGTAGTGAGTAGATTCCCCGGGACGAAAGGGGGGCTGTACAGACCTTGTAGGTACGACAGAATAAAAAACTTTACGGTCTATAATTTGAGGACTTTAAAAATGATGACGCGCGCGCGCGCACATCCCCCTTCCCCCCCTCTCTCTCTCTCCCCTCCCTCCTCCCCTCCCCCCCCCCCACCAACCCCCACTGCAAGCAAACACCTCACGCACAACTCCCCAGCAGCCGCCCCCCTCCCCCCAACCTCCCTCCTCCCCCCCTGCAGGGAACACCTCTACTCTTCGACGGTGGAGGTCAGAGCGTGAAAATGGGAATGAGTCGCAAAAATTTCCGACAAGACAAGTGAGTTGAGGATACATAAATAAAGAAAAAGAAAATGTGGGTGTTCGAACGTGTGTGTGTGTGTGTGTGTGTGTGTGTGTGTGTGTGTGTGTGTGTGTGATGATCTTGGTCCAGGATCGTATCCCTGTACCACCATTAAAAAGGACTTCCACAGGTAAAGAGTGACCACATAAAAGCAGAACTTTTTACAATCCGAAAAAAACCCAACGAGACAACAATGTTGACAAGAACATTGTGGAATGTGTATTACAATGCCTTTAAGAATGAGATCTTCCACCTCACAACTGCCTATCTGTCCTATTGTTTGTGCATGTCTAATCATCATAAGGAGGCAATCATGCGTTCACTCTTGTGTCTTATGTTAGCTGCTTCGTCCGCCTTGTGTCGTGGGTAAGTGAGGACTTTGCGCTCTCTGGTGTTTATTTGCTACGTAGACGTTTATATCCTTCTTTCTTTCCCTTCTCTGGTCAAACATCTCTCCGTCATGTATAAGAACACGGTTCTGACCTGCCCCTGACTCCGAAGGTCCTACCTTTTTCGTGATATCTCGATGAAATTTCTCTCATGGCAGAAGAAATTAAATATCTATATACACTTTAATGTTTTTTTTTTTTTTATTTCTCCTCCTCTCGTCCTCCTCAAAACCCGTATGAGACAGACAAGTCCTTCAGGAGAAGGTTGGGAGGAGAAAAAGCTTATTAAGATCGCTTCTGATCCACTATTATCTTTGTTGATTCTCTTTTTTTTTTTTTTTTTGGTTGTTGTGGCATACATGAGATGTGAAGGCTATTAAGATTATCAAATGACACTCAGGTTAGGAGGAAAAGGATCTACTTTTCTGAGAAAGATTTCTGATTTCCTGATCTGAGTTCATGAACTCTCTCTCTCTCTCTCTCTCTCTCTCTCTCTCTCTCTCTCTCTCTCTCTCTCTCTCTCTCTCTCTCTCTCTCTCTCTATCTATCTATCTATCTCTCTATCTATCTCTATCTATCTATCTATATCTATCTCTAAATACCGCTACACCCTATACATCCGAGGCGTCCGATAGCCATAGACTGGTGAAGAACGAGAGACAGTCATCTGTTTCTGATGGCACTAACCATGACATGGGGGTAAACCTGGCACAAGCCTATACCATCATATGGGACGTGAGTATCTTTCTGGCTCTGCTTCGAGGGAGTGACACCGCAGGGCCCTGCTGGGCAGCTGGGCGGCAGAGTGTCAGAGACCTTCAGTAGGCGGGGATAAGGAGGAACGGGCTTTTGCTTCTTGATGTAAATCAGTACAAGTCACGAAGCATCTAGGTTTGGTGGTCATTATCTTCGGCTTTTGAAACTTCCTTGTGCGCGTGTGTGTGTGTGTGTGTGTGTGTGTGTGTGTGTGTGTGTGTGTGTGTGTGTGTGTGTATGTGTGTGTGTGTGTGTGTGTGTGTGTGTGGGTGTTTTTGCATATTTGTTACCTGTGCAGGTCATCACTAAAGCGTAGTAGGAGAAGAATGCCTTACACTCGTGTGAGTGTATAGATGTGTGTAAATTTGTGTTTGTATATATGTATGTGCTTTTGATTCAACGTTTACCTGCGTGCAAGCATGCACACATGTATGTATGTATCTATACGGTTTCGTTAATGCAGTGAGCGCATGCGTACAAGGACGTGTTTTTTTTTTTTTATTTGTATGACTGTATGTAAAGTGGGTACATCCGAACCCGGAAATGTTTAGATACACATTCCTGCTTGTAGAATTACGTGTGGCTGTGTATGTGACGCATATACATCTGCTTAACTGTCTGGTCTTCATCTGGAGTGGTGGGTGGGGGGGATCCTTCTGCCTTACTATCCTGATTTCATCTATATTGATGGGTTGTGGGAGGAGCCTTCTACTTAAATATCCAGTTTCCATCTATATCGGTGGAGTGGGGAGGAGCCTTCCACTTAACTCACTTGTCTCCATCTATATTGGTGGAGTGCGAAGGAGCCTTCTACTTAACTATCGTGTCTCCAGCTAGAGACATTATGAATGTAGGAGACAGTAACTCTCCTCCAGCAGGTCTTCTGTCATCTGTCCTTCCCTTGTACCTGACCACACCAACACAACCCTCCCACCGCTTCTTGAAGGTACACCCACATCTTTCTCGACCCAGACACCTGGCAAGTGAGCCACAGGTATATATCGAGATACCAGATGCTATAGGGTAAATCTAACGCATTTGATCTCATGGGCACAACCGCACTATTCATGAGTAAGACGGCCATATCCTTGAACACGACGGTACTGTCCTCGAATACAGCGAAATCTGGATGGAAGGGATGTGGGTGGCAGGGATTTGGGTGGCAGGGAGGAGGGTGGTACGAGTATGGGTGGCAAATGTACATGAGGACAGTAGTGATGTTCAGACAGTAGGGAATGTGTGAACGGTACGGGTGTGGGCGGTGCGGGTGCTAGGGGCAGAGGTTTGTTGGCTGGCACTCAGCGTAGGATATGGGCGGCAAGCAGGTGGGTGGGCGGGCAACAGGAGGTGTGGGCGGCATATAACGGGAGAACCACCAGTCTCACACCTCAGTTGACCAAGGCCATCTGGTGTCCCCCTCCTCTTTCCCTCCCTTCTACTCCACTCACATTATCTTTTCCTCCTCCTCTTCCTCCTCCTCTTTCTTCTTCCCCCTTCCCCTCTTCTTACTCCCCCCCTCTCTCTCTTCCCGTCTCCCCCTACCCCAAGAAGACCTTCGTGATCTACTAGTTCCCCCCGCCACCTGGAGGGAGGGGGAAGGAACCATGAGAAAAAACCTAACGTAATAAATCAATCGACAGTTGCTACCGACCCCATGGAGACCAGGCTGTGATATCTGCCATGGATTCCTTTTTGGAACTTTTTTTTTTTTCACCCGACATTTCGCGTCTTGCCAGACGCCACCTCCTCAGGGGAACTGGAATGAAACTGCTCTCGAAACGGACTCGAACTTCTTAAGATTCATACTTCTATCTTCTATACGTTCCCTTATAGCATGAACTTTATCTATATCTATGTCATTTTATGGGAACAGTCAGCGTCTCTATCTTACCAGGTCAGGAGTGATGTCATTTTTAAACGACTCTGAACCAAATGTTTCTCTCCTAACGTGACCCCCTCTCCCAGCCGGAAGCGGATGGAACAGGTATGACCGTTTCACTGCGACAGAGAAATACTGGTTTGGTACAATGGTAATATTACGCACGCTATCATGGTACTCTGTATCACGCGATGATCTTCGCTTGATATCGTGAATAATTTTTACTTCACTTGTCTGATGCAATGAATCGTACCAGGACACTTGCCTGGAGCAATGAATCGTACCAGGACACTTGCCTGGTGCAATGAATCGTACCAGGACACTTGCCTGATACAATGAATCGTACCAGGACACTTGCTTGGTACAATGAATCATACCAGGACACTTGCCTGATACAATGAATCGTACCAGGACACTTGCCTGGTGCAATGAATCATACCAGGACACTTGCCTGGTGCAATGAATCGTACCAGGACACTTGCCTGGTGCAATGAATCGTACCAGGACACTTGCCTGATACAATGAATCGTACCAGGACACTTGCTTGGTACAATGAATCATACCAGGACACTTGCCTGATACAATGAATCGTACCAGGACACTTGCTTGGTACAATGAATCGTACCAGGACACTTGCCTGGTGCAATGAATCATACCAGGACACTTGCCTGGTGCAATGATTCATTCCCTGATACAATGGATTGCTATCAATGGCCTTTAAGAACACTAGTCCATCTAAAACAGGGGTACATCATTTTCTTTACAATGATTCAGAAAATGAGAAGGTTTACTTCATTGTTGACAAGCTAAGAGCTATTGTATGTGGTCGTTATGACCAAGAGTTCGTTCGTAGGTAAAAGGGATTTATAACAAAGATTGGAATCCAGCCTCTCTCGTCTTGGGAAAGAAATCAGGAGTGGGCCAAGGTGGGCAGAGTCGAAGTCGTCATGCTGGAGAAATTCCCATCGTGTTGACCATTTTGGATGAAGTGGGAGGGAAGTTACGAGATTTTGGCTCCCGCACAAGAACCCCAGAGATGGCAGTTCCCTTATATCTTCTTTTTCTTTCGTATAAGTCAAAAAGCGATATTCTTAACATAGAGATACACGAGGACACTCCTTTTTTAGCTTGAGCGATCGAGCAATGCAGCTGAGCATCACTCCGATCTCACCTCACATTGAATCTGTTGTTGTGTCTAACACGGTTCATTCGCTGACCTTTGGTAGATATATGTTACTCCATGACCCTCGTCCGGTATCATGACTTGTACTGAGCTGTGTGTAACTTCCTGAAGGAGGTCAGTGTTCACAACCTTTCTTGTAGTCTGTTAGTCCTTGACTCATAGCAGACAAGTGGCTTATATTTCCGGGTTGTTATTTTCTTATTCTTCTTCTTCTTTCTTTGCTTCTTCTTCTTCATCTTCTTCTTCTTCTTCTTCTTCTTCTTCTTCTTCTTCTTTCTTCTTTTTTTTTCATCTTTTCTTCTTCTTCTTCTTCTTCTTCTTCTTCTTCTTCTTCTTCTTCTTCTTCTTTTTTCTTCTTTTTCTTCTTCTTTTTCTTCTTCTTCAAAGAGCAATACTCAGAAAAGCAATCTTTTCCAAATATATATACATACATATATCCGCCGTGATCTTGTTGCTTTCTGCCTGTTCTAAAGGCGTCATTTCGGCCACTAGCTTCGTGAGCGGCGTGCCTGTGGCTGTCACTCAAACGAACCCGTGGCACGTGTCTGCCAGCTGCTTTCCACTTGTTTCTTTTTGTGTGTGTGTGGAGACTCATCAGAACACGAGGATTAATCGTTATGATAACCCCTTGCCTTACCTCACGAAGGCGAAGTCGGTGGAATCCTCCACCTTCTCTTTCCCTTTTCCTTCCTCCTGTAAAACCTCGTACATCGACGAGTCTGGCACACAAAGGGCCTCAGGAGATCTAGTTAATTCCTTCAGTCTTTTCCCCATACCTGTTTTCCTTTCTTCCAACACGACCATGAGCGAGGGCATGTTTTTGCCGGTCATGTCAGAATCTCTCTCTCTCTCTCTCTCTCTCTCTCTCTCTCTCTCTCTCTCTCTCTCTCTCTCTCTCTCTATATATATATATATATATATATATATATATATATATATATATAATTTTTTTTTCAAACTATTCGCCATTTCCCGCGTTAGCGAGGTAGCGTTAAGAACAGAGGACTGGGCCTCAGAGGGAATATCCTCACCTGGCCCCCTTCTCTGTTCCTTCTTTTGGGAAAAAAAGGAAAATAATCTTCTTTCCATTGGTCCACTAGAGATGTGTTTTGCAATCGTTATCCATCGTGAGCCATGCGGTGAATTTAAAGAAAATAATTAAGTTTGTGAATTTGTATCAAAATTGCTTCATTTCTTCTCTTTTCTCCGTTACGGTTCGTGGGTTTAACTTCAGCATAGGTGTGGCAACCCTAACTTCTCAGTGGCTGTAAGAAAACCTCCGAGAAATAAAAACCGAAAAATCAGGTTGGAAAAATCCTTGAAAACGAGGCGAAATGAGACGGCGAACAATGTAGCATATTGTACCTCAACACGGAAGAACTCAGGGTTGGGAAATTACCATGTAAATCGTAACCTGACTTGATTCTAGAATTTATGATAGGAAAAAGTCGGTGGAGATCCTGAAGTGGCTTGGAGGAGGAGGAAGAGGAGGAGGAGGTGGGGGCAGGTTTGGTCAGCTGTGTTTAGCTAACCTGGGACAAAAAGCGCTTCTACAGCTGAGAGATCAGCTTGCACTGAACGATTGTATGGTACAAGTGAATAAAACACACACACACACACACACACACACACACATACACACACACACACACACACACACACACATATACACATGACAGCTTCTATTCTCAAGCTGTCATGTGTAATGCACTAAAACCACAGGTTCCTATTTAAAGCCAGGTCCCACACAGACCTTTCCATGGTTTACCCCGCACGCCTCACATGCCCTGGTTCAGTCCAATTGGCAGCACGTTGACCCCTCCCAATCCCTTCACTTATTTCTTAATTCATCTGCCTGCCCAGCTCAGGGGTGGCTGGTATGTTTGTTACTTCTTATTTTCCGTTTCCTTGTGGGTTTACTTGTATCTTATGTGCACCCGATACTTGTGTATTTTTTCATATATATATATATATATATATATATATATATATATATATATATATATATATATATATATATATATATATATATATATATTCCTATGAGTCCACGGGGAAAATGAAACACGATAAGTTCCCAAGTGCACTTTCGTGTAATAATCACATCATCAGCGGAGACAAGAGAGAAACACAACAGTCAGTTGATATAAATCAAACATTTCTGCTTGGGTTTCATCGGTACTCAGCCTTTTTGCTATATAGTCCGTATGTGTATATACACAGAACTACTTTTTCAAGTAATTAAGGTACATGGAAACAGGGAGCCTTTAGAACATTAAGCCAAAGACACAGTTCTAAAGTCTGGGTACGCACACGAAAGACGCATCATCATGATGAGGATGAAGAAAGCCGACGAGCCCACAGATAATGGCATTGGAAGTGAGGACAGGAAATGGGTGTGTGGCGAGTTGATGACAACCTTCGACTTCGTAAACTAGTCTTAGAGCTTCTGACAGCGGGAGAGACACAATGTAGGGCAACCCGAGGACATGATAAGATACAAACACTTCAGAAAAAGACGTAGATAAGCTAACATTTTTTTTTCTAGCGCAGGAAACGTCTCAGAAAAGACGTAAATAAATAATTTCCCTCTTTTTTTCGCTATTGGAACAAAGTTAACGGGTGGACTGTAAACATTAGAACGAAGTTAACGGGTGAATTGTAAACTATACAGGATAAAATAGTACATGCGGATAATATACGAAAGTTTAAAAGAAGCAGTGCATCGCAGTAAAGTAAATCATGAAATAATGGGGGAAGGGCCCCACGAACGAAGAACTCCCTCCCTCCCCGTACCGTAAAAGTAGACTAATTGCACAGCGAAATCATCATGGGAAAACCAATGTAAATAAACGACAATAAACGAGTTAATTGCTGGGTCCAGATGATGATAACAGCCATCTATCACACCTGGGGACAGACCAGGACAATATGAGGGAAGCTTCCGAGAGTAATATAAGAGTCTTCAATATAGAAAGTCAAAAAAAAAAAAAAAAAAAGAGAAGCTTATGAATTACAAGGTGAATGTGGAAGGGAAAAGGACCAACAACATAGAAAGTGAAATTTCTAGTTTTTGATCACGTGTGCCAACAGCCGTGGAAGCTCTCCACCACCCGAGTATAAAGTTTACTTAATGAGACTGAAGGATTTTGTAGATACGCTTATATATATATATATATATATATATATATATATATATATATATATATATATATATATATATATATATATATATATATACACACACACATGTGTGTGTGTGTGTGTCTGTGTGTTTGAGCGAACTCAGTCTGCTGCAGGTCACACTGCGAATGAGACGTCACATTTGAGAGTATATAGTCTTGTGAAAGAATCTCTCACTACGAAGGCGTCCATCATTCACCTGCAACTGGAAGTAGCGCAGCTTTGGAGTTGCAAGAGGTTCCAGAATGCTCTTCTTGGTAACAACACAGCTCCTTGTTTCAGAGAGGAGAACTGAGGTGGTTATGAATAAATTAAATATATATGCACTTATTTATCTGTTCATTTTATCATTACTTCAAGGACCCTTTTCTAAGGAGACCTGGTCTTATCTAGGATCTCTTTCCAAAGGCTGCGCTTCTTTCGATAGCAGGGAAAAATGTACGTCGTCCCCTGTATAGCACATCGCATCAAGTCAATCTATTTCATATACCCTCCTGAATATATATATATATATATATATATATATATATATATATATATATATATATATATATATATATATATATATATATAACAGGCAACAGGATGCAGAGTACTGACAAAAACAAAACAAAAATTAATGAGGGGAAAAATATACGCCATCCTTGACATTTTCCTTTTAATCGCAAATGGAATGACTGAAAGACAACAAGAGAAAAAAAAAAATCACGAAGAAATAAAGGAAGAAAAAGTAGATTTTTCCAACCGAGTGGAATAAGGACACTTGTCGCACTGCGATGCTGAGCAGGTCCAGTCCTGCTGCTGCTGGTGGTCGGGAGTGACCTCTGGGAACACCTGAGGACACAGGAAAGCTTGGGGGAAGAGGTGGTAAGGGTGCGAGCAGGGAGGGGAGGGTGGTAGTATTAATCCGGGAGGTCAGGGGGTGTTACGATGGTGGATTAGCGGCGAGAGCAGCCTGAGGGAGGGCAGCTAGCTGGAGGGATGTGTGTGTGTGTGTGTGTGGGGGGGGGGGGGGGGGATGTACCTGGTAGTAGCTTGGGGCTTCCCGGCGCGACCCGACTACCTTGCTTCAGCGACAACATGACCAGAAATCAAGGTTTTTCGAGGCTGGCGTGACTTACAAACAGGTGAGTCATGGAACTAACTAATGAAAATAGGGAATGCATATATATACATACATATATATATATATATATATATATATATATATATATATATATATATATATATATATATATATATATACATTTATATATATATGACTATGTGATCCTTACACGAAAGTGCACTTGGGAACTTACCGTGTTTCATTTTCCTCGTGGTCATCACCAAATACCAGATTATCTTATCCCATACGATAACGAAAAAACAAAGCATATACTCAAAAAAAGGAAAATCAACTTTATCCACTGATTCTGAGGACCCTGCGTCTGAATGAGGCTAAAAAAGAATATATATTCCCACATTTACATTATCTGGATTCCAGTGACTGTGGTTAGGATCCTACACAAAGGCTGGCGAACCTTGGTCTCACGCAAGCAAGCCATCACACACTCCTTCAGCCGAGTCTTTGTTGCTTCTGTCCACTGAAACTGTGACTAACGTAGCGCGACGCGCCTTCCTGAGGGATGTTGAGGCGCTTGATTGAGAGAGGGAGGGAGGGAGGGACAGGATGGAATGCTAGGCTGGATGTGGGTACATCGTTAGGGGGTAGGTTTGAGCAGCAACTGAGCCGCTTGAGAGCCGCGTTCGAGGACCTAAACCAAAGATGTTGGGAGTTTTATCGTCCTGGTGGAGTCCTATCGCCACGCGAAGGTACTCCATCGCTTCCACACGAGGGTGTTCTACCTCCTCTTCCACCTGAGGGCGATCTACCTCCTCTCCCACCTGATCCCTCACTACCTCCATCTTCTTTTCCCTTTCTATCCCCTTTTGTAGATTTCGTCTGTGACCATCTATTCTCTCACGTCCATCACCAGCTGCTCGTTCCGTCCTCACAAGCTGGCTGTTATCACCAGCTGGCTCTCCATAATCAACAAAAGAATCCCAGTCCATAATTTGATGACTAATCCCCATCACCTGGCTTACCCACTTCACCACCTGGCTCCTCCATTCCACCACCTGGCTCTCCTACTCCACCACCTGGCCTCCTATTCACCCACCTGTGTAAGCACAGCATCTTATACTGCCGATGTCTTATTTTGCTTTTCTTTGAGGGTAAACAGCCAATCATGAGGAGTCGTCAGACAGAACAGAACAGTTTTGAATGTAAAATTAAACCACTGTTATATCTTCATCCACCTGTGCAGATAACTGTAGTGTCTTGAGGCAGTAGAATTTTATTTATCATATAATTTCCTTCGTTTCTTCATTCTTTCCGTAGAATGCTGAAGCGCTTCATATCTTCAGTTCTGGCTGGAGAGAACTTGGTGTACCTTGACCAAAAATATATCCAAGATTCTCAATTTTCCTGTCTGTCAAAGTCTTCTTTATTAATCTTCCCAGGTCGAGGGTCAGGGTCAAACGCTTTGATCTATCCGTCAGAGGTCATGGAACGAACACGACCAATTTTCACCGTCGTATAACCGAATGAAATGAATGCATTCGCTCGAGGTCAAATCAGCTTTCCCACTCAACAAGTGATTTATTGGCAGAATGCTGCCGTTTCCAAACCTTTACTTCACCTTACCAATTTTTCCATCACCAATGCCTGGATTACGTCAACATAGGCCCACTTGTATAGTCGAGTTCGCATGGATTCGAATCCTGGTCGCGGTAGTCGGCCCAAACCCAACCCAGGCGTTTATCTTCCCCTCGAAGAATGTTAATAAATGGGTACCTGCCTTAGGCTGGTGTTTTTGTGTGTATACTCACACAGGATTGAAAACACGGTACATATGTACAAGATCGAGAGACAGGGCCACACGAATGTAAAACTCGCTTCCTCGCAATAAACAAATAATAATCAGTTGAAGGCACAGACTGCAAGCTATTTAGAGACGCAATTAATTCTTAAAATAAGCTGGAGGCTTCCTATAACCACAACGGTACAGTGTCGCTGACCCTGAAGACCATAAGATTACTACATGACTTTATACTACCACGTGACCCTACCTTTACAATACAGTCACCTGATCTCAGCCACCCTCCCTTCCCCCAACACACACGCACACACACACACACACACACACACACACACACACACACACAAACACCACATGCAGATTAGCCTCGTCCTTCACGGAAATAGTATATTTTCATTTTTTTTTTCTTTCCTAACAAGGATATCATATTTGCCCAGTCATCGCCACCTGGGATTGGCTGACCTTAGTTCTAGTGTATCATTATTATTATCATCATCATTATTACTATTATTATTATCATTAACATTACTATTATTATTATCATTATTATTATCATTATCATTGTAATTATTTTCATCATTATTAGTATATCATCATTATCATTATTACTATCCTTATCACTACAGTTAGGATAATTGCTATCATCTCCATGATCATTATCATCATCATTATTGCCGAAAATGGTAGTTACAAGACACAGTGGCCATTAGCCAGGTCTGTCATGCTCAGGCAAATGTGAGGGATCCCTCAAAGCAAGGGATGCAAGAGTGCAACTCTTCTCCCACAGTTGCAACCTGATGATAAGCCACTGAGAAGCAAGCCTCTGGTTATGATGCTGGGTAAATATTGACTTTGGTGACAGGCAAGTGTTTAAATAGGAATGTGTGTGTGTGTGTGTGTGTGTGTGTGTGTGTGTGTGTGTGTGTGTGTGTGTGTGTGTGTGTGTGTGTGTGTGTGTGTGTGCAATCACCTATTTGTACTGTAAGGTGAGGGTATAAATATCTACACTCGTGGGGGACCCAACCCTTGAACTTTTCTCGGGTACCATCCGACCTTTTAAATCTCTGATAATTCTGATAATTCTATTCATTTACCATCCTTGCACGGCAGAAGTATTTCTTTACACCTTTTTTTTCTTCATTCTTTTGCGTAATATCATGTTATGTTCTCTGGTTCTTCTAATCCTGCATGTTTCGAAGAACGGTTCATTTTCTGCATCATCAAACTATTTTTGAAACTTAGATTTGATTAGGTCACCCCTTACTTTTCTGTTATATACTTTGGAAAAAATATGACATTTAACTGCTCCCTGTGGTAGATGTAATCAAGTCACCCCTTACTCTTCTGTCATTTACTTTGGACAGACATAAGAACTCTGACTATTCCCTGTGGTCCCATCTTTCTTGCCCTCCTTTAGACCTTCTCCATTAACTCTTTGTGGTTCTCCAGATTCGTTGAGAAGCATTTTCTAGTTCTGGCATTACGTAAGATGTAAACAGGTGGCTTACAATACCCTAAAACGCTTTTCTAATATTTGGAAGCAGATAGTATTATCCATTTCCCTCTTCTCCTAATGTGCAACTCTGGCGACAGGTGTGTGTGTGTGTGTGTGTGTGTGTGTGTGTATGCCGGGGGGGGGGGGGGAGAGGGAGGGAGGGAGTGGAGTCGCTGGTTCTGTTCGTGTGGAACTTCTCAAAATCGTGGCGTCGCTGTAGTTGTTTTAAAAGCCGAAACCTTGGGAGACTTCAGCTGGACTCAGAGGAGGACGGGATGGCTTGTTGGGAGACCTCCAGGCGAGCTGTAGCCTTGGAAAAATTCTTGTCTGTCACCTTCAGGTCCCGCAATTATGCTGGAGAAGTTGACCATCTGGTGGCGTAGTGCCAGACCCGGTCTCTCAGAGAAGGCGGCTTGGGCGCCAACTGAACAAAGAAGATATTCCATTGCTTATGCCTTCCTCAACGTGACAAATTAGTCAATATCTTGCTGATTGCTTTAATGACTCGTTCATTCTCTTGCCAGACCTTATTTTCTTACTTTTTGACACTGTTGTCTCTCCTTTTACCTCGACGTCTTGGTAAATTTTTTCCCGCGTCTTGAAGGGTTCTCTATCCTGACTGGACTTCTTGAATGATACTCACTTCCCCAATTGCCTTCAGTGAATGAAGCAGCTGTTCGTATATATCGCAATAGAGTTATATCAAAGGATTACTTTTACACACAGGAGCATCAATATCTATTGATGCTAGTCATTAGGAATAATCTAGTAATAGTAATAATTCGGTGGTAATCATTATGATCATAAAAATAATAATCATAATAATTATAATAAAGATGATAATGATAATAACAATTATCATTATTATTGTTGTTATTATCATTATCATTAATGCTGTTTACTGATACACAATTATAATCAGTGTCGTCGGTATAATTACTGTTATAATTATATCAATTTATGCCTTTCTTTAAGCGCATCATTATCATCATTATAACCAATATGATTCTCATTATCAAAATAATGATAATGAGAATCACCAGTTGTTTTCAGTTTCCCAGGGACATAACTTGGAAATATAGATAATGTTTATCTTATGTTACAATACCAAGAACTGATTTACTGAGCCCCTGCAGCTTCATGACTGCGCTGCAATCAGTCGCAGGGAAAGGATGGACTCCTTCCGAAGACTGCAGTTAAATCTTTAGGGCTACGAGTTGTCAAGGGTTACTGTGAGGCATTAAGTGGTCGAACGTCTGTGGCCAGCAACCCACGTATGGACGAGGCGGAAAGGAAACGCAGTTACCTGGGATGTACTAGGAGTGGAACTTAACAGCCAGTGAAGTGCTGGGCACATTGCGCAATCGTCACTGATCCTCGCTGTAACCTAGCGGTCCCCACCTTCTTGAGGTTGCACCATGGGTGTAAATGTCACCATTTGGTAAAGGCTGTATCGTCCTCAGCTGATGGGAGTTAAGTCTCGTGAAAGAACACGTGACGTTCAAAAAAAAAGAGTCCATCCTTTCCCTGCTACTGAGTGTAGCGCAGCCTCAAAGCTGCAGCAGTCTTTGGATAAAAGGTCCTAGGTTTGTATTATATATATATATATATATATATATATATATATATATATATATATATAGATAGATAGATAGATAGATAGATAGATAGATAGATAGATAGATAGATAGATAAATAAATAGATAGAAAGATATATATATAGATAGATAGATAGACAGATAAACAGACTGATAATAATAGTAGCCCACTGAGTATCAAAAGCATTTAATGTTAAAGCTTAATTATACACAAGGCCTGATCCGTCTATCGAGTTCACCTTGGAAAAGATAAAAAAAAGTAAATGAAGAAAAGAAAGAAGATATATATATATATATATATATATATATATATATATGTGTGTGTGTGTGTGTGTGTGTGTGTGTGTGTATGTGTGTGCGTGAGCGTGTGTGAGATGTTGTAACCAGGGAGAGTGTGTGCTATCATGAGAACACACCTTATCACACTACATCATTGTATCATTACCAGGGTAATATTTGAGAATTTTTCATGAAGTCATTGTGAAAGCCACAGACACCTGCAGAAGGTTGGTAAGGTTAGGTTAGGTTTGCATTTCACTGACTTTCAACCTCTCATACAATGCTGGAGGAATATATATATATATATATATATATATATATATATATATATATATATATATATATATATATATATATATATATATATATATACTCATTCGTCTTTCTGGCTATTCTGGTTGTATTTGTATAGGGGGGGAATCTGTTATCAATATTCGTTCCTTTAGCTATTCTGGTCGTATTTGTATAGAAGGATGAATGTATATGCTGTAATTCTCTTCAAATTAAACTCATAATTCCTCTTCATCCAACTCTCATAAATTAGTGATATTACGTCAAAGATTGAAAATATTCGTCCACTTACATTTTTCCCGTCATAGTTTTCCAATTTTTAGTTCATTATCTTTCTTTACATTAAAACATTTCTTGAATTCTTTTTTTCATTTTGGTATTTCAACCTTTCATCATGGCCCAGACCAGCCGGCCACTTCGGAAACCATTTCAGTCGCACGATTTTGCACTCATTCTGCTTTTGTCTGTATGCTTCTTTTGATTCGAGTTTCACTGCTTCAATATCCTGAATTATTTTTTCCCTATGAAACTCTACCGTGTTAATAGGGGTTCCACTGATTCAAAGCCCTGAATCGTTTTCTTTTTTCCTGAACGTTTGCCATGTCCCCATTCCTTGTCGCTTTGTTTCCCATGATTAAGACTAATTAGTGAAATTATTTCATCCCCTCTTCCATCACTAGTAGCAACCTTCGTGTCGGTGATGCACCATCCTATGATCATTATGACACCTCTACACAATCTTCGTCTCTTATCTTCCCCAGAAAACGCATGAATCTAAGTTCAGTGTTCGACTCTGGGTTCGATCCCTTATCGACAGTTGGTTTACTTCGTTCGCTCTCTACGCCCCTGAAGCTGAAATTTACAGTTTTGGTAATCAGTTCATCCAGGTGATCCAAGGGAACAGTCGCCAGCGATAGTGAACACTGTCGTAATGTTCTTTGTAATATATACACCAAGAACAGAGAAACCTACACAAAGCATCAGCTTGGCAACGACGAACAAATGCTCTTCGTCTTTGTTTTTTCTTCACCATGTTGAAGTTTCCAGTTACGAACACAAGTTCTGATCATAACCCGGTTGTAAATGAAAAGAAAAAAAAAAGGGTGGATGAAAATAGGTAAGATAAAAGAAGACACGAAAACTAATCTAAGTGTTTTTTGAAGAACCGGAAAACCCGCCTTTGAAAATGGGTCAGGTCGTGAGCTGTTAGGAAGAGCGTGAGTCATAAGCTCCACAGTTCACATCAACCAACGTTACTGGGTACCAGCAACCAACATGAACCACACACGTAATTGAGGACATGAAGACTAATAACTCCCCATTAAAATAAAACATTACAATTTTCGTCTCTAATATGCTTTAATAAGCAACTCCCCCAGTACGTGAAAAAAAAGAGAGCCGAGCAATCTTCGCTCTCGCCTTCTTCAGGAGAGAGGAAGGAGGTAGCTGATTTTAGCGAGAGAATGCTAGGTTAGCCAAGAGGTTGCAGGTTAAGTGGAAGATTACCAAGTTCAGGAAGGAGTCGCTGGATTAAGTACGGGATTACCGGGTTAAGCAAGGCGGGGAGGTTTGTTGAGTTAAACGAGTGTTCTGTAAGATTCAGTGACTTTCACCGTCAGCATTGATGCAGTGATGCCGCGTGGCAATATGTTTCTGTCCTCAGTCAAAACAACTGCTTTCCTTACCAGACACATGATCACAGTCTAAAGTATTATGTAGTAGGTCTGTACAAATGGATATTTTCTATAGTTTACAAGTTATAGTCTGAGGTTTCATACGTCCACTTCACTCCTGATGTTACGTTACTTCAATGAGACAATTTCGGGAACCGGGAGTTTTGTCCAGACCGAAAATAAATCCATATTTACAAATATTTTTTCCAAGGAATCTGGAGATCGAAATTTGGCAAAAAAATATGGCAAAAGTAGAAGAAATTCGAAACAAACTGTGCCAAAAGTAAAAGAAATTTGGAACAAGCTTTGCCGAAAGTAGAAGCATTTCGCAACAAACTTTGCCAAAAGCAGATATTCGGAACGAACCGTTCCAAAAGTAGAACAAAGTTGGAACAAACTGTGCCAAAATTAGGAGGTCTACGGGAGGACGGAGAACATAATAAGACCTTCGCGTAGCACAGATTTCCCGGATATGTCACGCTCCCAGTCCCAAATCAGAGCCAATTCGACCAGCCTTATTACCCTCTTCCTGTTCACTATGACCTCCAGATACCGGGACTTTATGTACATATATATATATATATTGTTTTTTGTTCGGGCTTGTTGTGTATACCCCCTTTCCTTGCATGTGTGTGTGTGTGTGTGTGTGTGTGTGTGTGCACGCGCGGCCAGCAGTGTGGCCAGTGCTCCAAGGTCAGGGAGTTCCCGTTCACTTCTTACCATCGTCATAGCAACGATGCATCGAACCCTACCCTCTGACGCACTGGTGATTTTATATGATTTTTCACCGTTACCGCACAAACAGGTAGGTACATACGCCATAAAACAGGACTGTTGACCCGTTACCCAGCTGACGAGCAGTCATAAAGATGCGTACAGCTTTGCCATCTCCCTGACCACACGAGGTAACTCATAACTCAGCGGGTTCTGTAGTCACTCTACCCACACCAGAGACGTTCGGTAGCCGACGACCATCATGAATATGACTAGTATAATTGCCATGATGTTGAACGTGGTTTGGATACGTCATACATAAAAAAAGGGGACCTTGTGGTAAGTATGCTAAAGAAAAAAAGCCATTTGAGTGTAAATAACAAGAATACAATGAAGTTATAAAAGGTGAGGGTATATATATATATATATATATATATATATATATATATATATATATATATATATATATATATATATATATATATATATATATAAACTTCATTTACTTTCTCTGTCGATGTCTAATTCTATCAAGCAAACAGAGATCAACGAGTGGTTCCATTTTCCAACTATTTTCAATTTTCCATTAGTCAGAAAAGGAATTCTGTATCTACCATCTTATCTTAGTCTTAATACAGAGGAATGCCCAATGCAACGGAACCCCTGGGTTCTCTCGAGGCTGCGAGGGAAAGAGCAGAGGAATCGGCAACGCAAAGATTAATGTGTTGCGTGTAGAAAAAAACATACAGATTACTTAGGGAGAAATACCTGTTAACTTTTTCATGTAACTAAGGAGGCGCAGATAAGGTCAGTCGTGGAGCTGAGGTGAACTGCTGCTTCCAGTGATTCTGACTAGCAAACCATTTCAGACGTTAACTATATACATATATATATATATATATATATATATATATATATATATATATATATATATATATATATTTCGCCTCAGTCGAAGTAAAATGTTTTGCTCACGGCGAAGTAAAGAAGTAAATGTTTTGCTCACGATTTTGTGTCCAATTAATATAAGCGAAGTCACACACTCCTATCATTAACAGCTTCATAGATCAGGATTATTGAAGCCTTTGAGAATTACCTATGAAAACCCGTTTTGGTTTACTACATTTCCTGTTTTGGTTCACTACATTTCCTGGTACGATCCGAAGGTTCATTTTGTCAAATGGATCAGCAAAATCGAGAAAATACGTCCATTCTCTTTCCTGACACGTCTCATGCATATCATATTACAGGGTCAATAATAATGTTTTGGCCTTCAAGTATGTAGTTGTTCTTGATTAGATGCGTGTTCTCTAGCCACTTCTTTAACGGCTTTTAATTGCGCGTTAAAATCAAAATAACTGGCTTAAACTGCTTAGGTGTTATTGTAGGTCCTCCCTTGTGAATTGGTCATACACACGTCATCTGTGATTTTCTGATGATTCACTTTCGTCCAGACTTTGCCGCAGTAGTAAACATTATCGGCGTCAACGAAGCTCCATCCATCCCTGGAGTCGAGTTCACATCAACACACTAACTAAAGATCCTTTAACAGTGTTATTCCCCCGATATCTAAATGACTACACTGTCGTCATATTGGCCATAGACCAACCTCGCCATCTGATTTCTCTCAGCTGAATCCTGACTTGTTTGTAATGAAATATCTTGCATATTTTCTTGCGGTTATTTCTTGTACGCCCCACCCTCTCCCTCCGTTTGAATGCGTTCGATCTCTGATTTCGTTCCGTTTCGTTCATACTGGAAAAATGCCTTAAGGATTTTGTCCATGTTTTTCTCTTTTTTTTTTGCATAATTCTCTCCTCATTCATTCACAGTTCTGTTTGATTTAATCTCATCATTTCCTGAACAGCTTTTACGAACAGATTCTATACTTCGCTGTTAAATGACTTCGCATGTATATATATATATCCCTCGAGGGGTTCGATCTTCATTTGTATGTCCTCAGATTTAATCTCATCTTCGTGGTTTATCTTGTTGGTTTTGCTGGTTCAGTACCGATTTTCAAGGGGGAGGGGGATCCTATTTGTCTTGATCATGGTTTACTTTCTCAGCTGTGTTCCTCACGAGAGCTGCGTCTTTGCTACAAGGAAAAGAACATCTAATACCACTTTCCTTTGTATCCAAGACATGAGGATGTCGCGTCAACTCTCTCTCTCTCTCTCTCTCTCTCTCTCTCTCTCTCTCTCTCTCTCCCTAGCGTTTGCGTAGGTTAAGTTAGGTTGGTCGTCTTCCAAAGTGTTTATTCGCACTGCATAGTCTAACACTCAAGAACTTCCATCATGAAGACAGCGAGGGCTGACTGCCGGGTGCGCACTTAGAGTGACGCAGCTATGAGGTTGTGCGACGCAATTATATACGTAAATGACGCAGCTATGCGGTCGTGTCGCGCAGCTAAGTCATTGAGACACGCAGCTAAATGGCTCAGGGGGTGACGTGGCTATGCAGTTGAAAGACAAAGTTGTCTGGTTCTAGTGACAGAACTATAATGGTGAATGACAGTGCTATGTGTGGTTAAGTGACTCAACGATGTGGCTAAGTGACGTAGCTACGTCGTTGAGTTATGCAGCTCTGTGGTTAAGCGGATAAGGCAATGTAGTTGAGTGACAAGGCTCTGTGGTTGAGTGACGCAGCTCTGTAAATGAGTGACACAGCCACATTGCTGCATGACAATGGTCTCCTCCGTGACGCAGCTGTGTAATGTTGAGTGACACATCTCCTTCTCTCCACTCAAGTGAAGGCACCAACTGTTCTGGACAAGGCGCTCTTGTTGCCCAGTGATGCAGCTGTGTCGCTCGGTAACACAGCTTGTCATGTGTTCCTTCTGTTCAGGGAAGCGGCTGTCTGTGTTCGTCAGTGGCAACCGCGTCGTCGGATTGAGCAACGGGTGTAAAGCCGGGAAGGGACGCTTTTGTACCTCAGCTGAAACAGCACAGGCAACTGAATCACGTCATCAAAGCCATGTCATTTACGTTACACACACGCACACATACACACACACACACACACACACACACACACACACACACACACACACACACATATATATATATATATATATATATATATATATATATATATATATATATATATATATATATATATATATAAAGATAAGGACGTACGGATTTTCTTTCCAAATACATACAAAACCTGTTCATGGTAACTGTACTGTTGAGAAGGCTGAGAACTCTAGTCCCACCGCAGTGCCCGTGACGCAGCAGTTTCCTTTGTCATAACAGCAGCAGCAGGAGCAGCAGGAGCAGCAGCAGGAGCAGCAGAATGACGTGAGACACTCCCATCGTGAAGAATGTCCATCGGAACGACAAGTTATCCAGGCTTTGTGTAGGTGGTGTTCCCAAGGACGAGGTAGTTACAGCTAAAGAGGCACCGAGAGTACCTGGACTGGTTCTTTTTCTACTTCTTTTTTATTGACGAAGTTTCTGCTCGTAATGCTGAGATCACCGACGCGTGCTGCTGCTTTACTCAAAGGACCCAGTAAAGCTGATCATCATTTCCTCCTCTTTTTTGCCAGAAGATATAGAAGGACTCACACCTTCTTCCCCTCCTCCCTCCTCCCATATTTTTTTTTCTTTTCTTTTGTCTCCTCGTACACCTGAAGGTAAGGTTTTGTTTTTGTTTTTCTCAAAGGCTTCTCACCGACATGTTCCGTCATCATCTGGCATCAGAGTCTCCTACGTAAGCCAGACTCCTGGTGACCTTCCACTGTTGTCCCTGTGCGTCACTTAGTGCCCACAGCCTTCCTCTCTCATGTCGTTTTCTGACGTCCTCTCTCCACTTTCCCTTTTTTCACGTGGTCACGTCTCCAGGCTAGAGATCTAGATGAACACTCTCCTTATCCTATTTGCTCGACGTGGTTATGGAAAGGAAACCTCACATCGTCACCGAATATATCTGACTCTACAACGTAAAGGATATATGGAGATTTAAGAGGTAAATGTAGTGGTGTAGTAGTCTAACATACGCTCGAAACCCCGAGTCTTTAGCCTTACATCTGACATCTTGGAGTGAAACACACAAGTACACTTATTCCTGTAGTTGAATCATTACTTCTATTTTTTTTTTTCCATCAGTAATTTTTGCTTTCTGCTTCACGTATCAGACGCTGGTCCCAGCTATGATGCGCAAGTTAGCCATGGACGTAGATATCTGGTTACGTGTTCATCTTGTATGACTGGGTAGAATGACTCAGAGTTTGTGCTAAGTTTAGCAATTCTGAGATCATTCCCGTTCTCTAAACCTCCTCTCACCATCGACTTCCTAATATCTGAATGACGACACAATGCCTACGGTGTCAGCACTCCCTTTTCCCCACCATCGCTTTTACTATCACTACGGAATTAGAGCACCTAAAATACGTTCCTCTGTACACTTACGATCTATGTTTCTATAGTGATATGAAGTGATTCTTTCGTGTCAGTGATTACGACACTGTCAGGTGTTAACCTTTCTTCCTCTGTTTCCACCTCTGCTGCCATCGTATGTTCGTCCTCAGGCAAATACAAACACTGAAGGACACAGCATACCTCCCTGCCTTTGTCTTCATCGGAGTATCTGATTAGTGTCATACTCCTGTCACTGATCATCCAGTACCTCACAAAACCCTATACATGGTCATTACGTCCCTTAACTTGCTTTGTTGGAACGTAATATAGAAGTGGTTCCTGCAGCTCTTCTTGCAGTCATATGTCAGAAGTCTTTCTATAAATAAAATATGCCCAAAGTAGGAGTTTTCAGTAAGATTTGTGTGTGTGTGTGTGTGTGTGTGTGTGTGTGTGTGTGTGTGTGTGTGTGTGTGTGTGTGTCGCAATGGTCAGGTCCCCGTCTTGAAAATGGTCTGATGCAACTCTTAGATCTTGTCGACCCTTGAGACAAATCTGCTTCCTCTCAAGTCCAGCCGTAGTCTTATTCTAACAGACATGAATGAAACCTTGTCATTTTCGGGAAAACAGAATCACTCACCCCCACGCTAGGCCACATGCGACGCCTTAATTCCTAAGAGGAAGCGACAAAGCAAGCATCATTCCGACCATATATATGAGATTCTCAGCTTCTCTGAAGAAGCGACGAGCAACGAATTCGCCTTCAGGTGTAATCCCAGATTCCAGGAACAATCCATCCAGCCAGATATTCCATAAGCCATATATGGAAGCTTGAACACTGGAAAAAAAAAACCTACAATACAATGTGTTTGTGTTTCTTTTTTTTTTTTTTTTTTTAGATATATAATAGTTTCATAAAAAGGCGCCACTTGCGGGCACTAAGCCCCCGCATGAAGGTCTGACCAGTTCATGGCTTACAAAAAATAACCCTCAGCCGTTTTTCAGCTGAAGGTAAATCCGTGTGTCGCGGGTCGAGGGGAGTGCACGAGTTGGGGAAAATGACTTCATGTGTATTAATAGAATCAGGGTTGAGGGACATATCCTTCCAAGAAAACAAGAGGATCGAAGGAAATTTTTTCGAATAAGAAATGGGAAATAATTGCTCTTTAGGGAGGCAGTAAATACTATCAGATGACATTCGATTCCACAGAGAGACGTGTATAGAAAAACGTTTGACTGCATAGAAGCTAGTGATCCTAAAGCCACACATGAACCACAGATCTGCCACTCTTAAGATTTCTCCTGAAAGAAGCGAGAGGAGGGTGACCTAACATGACGATCATCCTCTCCTGCAGAAGCTTCACGGGAACCAAAACTGTTCTTGACGTTCTGCTCAGAACCACAGCACTCTTCTTGAAGTTATGCTCAGAACCACAGCACTGTTCTTGAAGTTCTGCTCAGAACCACAATGATGTTCTTGATGTCTTGCGCAGCACCACAGTGCTGTTCTTGACGTCTTGCGCAGCACCACAGTGCTGTTCTTAACGTCTTGCGCAGCACCACAGTTAGGTCCTGGCAAAATCCCAGTAAATCATACAATAAAATTTCAGGTTCTCGCCAGTTGTCAGTATGTCTACTGTTTACGAACGCTTCATACAGGAAGTATAACTCGTTCCAAGTGTTCCTTATTCCGCAGACTATTATGTACAAGGACCATCCGGAACAGTCTTCACTGACTCTCAGGGTATGTAACAAACTTTTACAATCACAAGTATATTTTACCTCGATTGTGCCTGAATGAATATATTCACTGAACTGAATAGTAGTTTTGCTGAAACGTGATCACTGTATTTCAATGTAAAATAAGATAAACTACGCGACGAAAACAAAAGACTACCTAACTACTCGTATTCTTATATTTGTTTTCGGTTAAAATACTGTAATATTATAATAATATTCCACGCATATCTGCTTGATATAATACATTCACGGAACTGCAACATATCTGCTAAAATGACGTCCGTATGAAAGTTGAAAGTGGTAAAAATCAGGTCGAAAAGCAATCGACTTTCGCTTTCTTTCGTTGTGTAAAAGATGTTACCGTAATCGCTTTGCGAATGATTTACCGATGAACAAACTGTTGTATTACAATTATTTTCTGCCCAAATTGACTTGAATGAATACTTGAATGGAAATATACAATATGTTTGCTGAAACTATCTGCGTTTCAGTATAAAGTGCCGTAATACTAAATGGTAACCAATTTGCCTTGGGCGCTCGGTGATCCAGGCTCAGCGAACCTCAGTTCATAGGACGTAATGTTCTTTTTTTTGTGAGGATTTTCTGAATCGAGTTTTATTACCCTAATTTGTTATTCTATTACTCTTAAGAACTTGGGTCGATCAATACACAAGGCTCGTAAGTTAATGATGAGGTTGGGACGGACGTGAAATCACTAGAAGTCCAGAGTGTGTGTCTTTTAACCTCCGTGTGGCTGAGGCAGCCGGACTCCCTGCCCGGGGTTCAGAGAGAGAGAGAGAGAGAGAGAGAGAGAGAGAGAGAGAGAGAGAGAGAGAGAGAGAGAGAGAGAGATGCCTCGTCTCACTCACCCACTGTAACGACTCCTCACCACCTGATATCTATCCCCCCCCCCCCCCACAACCTCCCACAACCCTAATATCCCCGACCCTCTGGGGTCTCAGTGGGTGTGGCTACTGGCTGGGTCATCCAGGTTTCTGACTTTCATGTTTCGCCCAATTCTCTCTCTTCTTTTTTTTTGAGACCTCCTCCTCAAGTACATTGTGTGTGTGTGTGTGTGTGTGTGTGTGTGTGTGTGTGTGTGTGTGTGTGTGTGTGTAATAAAGAAGGATCTAGCGTTTGTAAATTAGCCCTTACAGACTTGCCTCCGCACGCCTTCCCGGAAAAAAACCCACGACCCATGTGGAGGTGGTGGTCTCCGCCAGGAACTTCCAAGATGTTAGCCTCAAACAAAAGAAGTTTCCTCCGGGATGGAAACACCCTCGGCCACTTGTCCCTCGGGTTTCCTTTAGCGGCAACGCGGAATAACCCTCTCGACTTGTTGACGTAGCGGCAGGTCTGGCTAGCTTGACGTAGAGCCTGACGAAGGCATGGTCGATGAGCTCACCAGATGTTTCTGCCTTCTGTCTCATCGACGGAATCCACAGTCTATCCGTTAAGAGTTAGAAGTCTTGGCCTTAACTGCCCCAAAATGAACTTGACGAGTAAGTGACGCAGTCAACTGAACTTGACGAGTGAGTGACGCAGTCAACTGAACTTGACGAGTGAGTGACGCAGTCAACTGAACTTGACGAGGGAGTGACGCAGTCAACTATCAAGCTAGAGAGAGAGAGACGGTCGTGCAACAGGGCAAAGCCTTTGAACTTCAGCTACATTCAGCTATATTCATGAAGGACCAGCTATAACGTCAGCTATACAACGAACGACAGAGGCACCAGCAAAGCTATCAGCAATACAGCCACCCACACAGACACTAACACAGCCACCCACACAGACACTAACACAGCTAGCCACACAGCCAACAAAACAGCCAGCCACACAACCACTAACACAGCCAGCCACACAACCACTAACACAACCAGCCACAAAGTACCTACATAGCCAGCCACAAAGTACCAACATAGCCAGCCACACAACTAACAACACAGCCAGCCACACAGCCAATAACACAGCCAGCCACACAACTAACAACACAGCCAGCCACAAAGTACCAACACAGCCAGCAACAAAGCCAACAACGATGTCATAACGCGATTCCACATCGGAACTAACGTTGAGACACGGAACACGAAGATAAGTTTAATGACTATATTTAAATCAATGAATCATCAGATGACTAGATAAGTTGCCTCATGATCTGGGTCGCTTATGTGAAAAAAAAAGAAGACAAAACTGGTATGTAAATGACTTTACTACTCGAAACTAAAGCAGAATAACCGGATTCATTTATAAAGAATTCCAAGGTCTCCCATGTCAAGAGCGGGTCCGTAAAAAGAAATAAATGTATCTTTAGTAGATCAATAGACGAGCTCATGAAGAGATAATGTTTATAAGAGAGAGAGAGAGAGAGAGAGAGAGAGAGAGAGAGAGAGAGAGAGAGAGAGAGAGAGAGAGAGAGAGAGAGAGAGAGAGAGAGAGAGAGAGAGAGGCAGGAGGATAAAGGGGAGGGAAACGTTTTCACTCTGAAGACCACCACCCCTTCCTCCCCCCCCGCTCGTGTTTTTGCTACTATATCATGGTCTCTCAAGCGTCCCTGTGGTGGAGGAAGGGAGGCAGCGGGGTGAGGGGGTGAGGGGCGGGGAGTCGTAGTGCGCAAGGTGCGTGGGCGTGTATTCTGATCTTTTGTCGAAGCTTTTGTTTTTCTGGCGTGTGTGTGTGTGTGTGTGTGTGTGTGTGTGTATATATATATATATATATATATATATATATATATATATATATATATATATATATATATATATATATATCGCGAGCCATAAAAAGCCGAGCAAGGTCAGTCCTCCCTCAGGCAGCTCCTACCTTTGCACAGCGTGTTTCAAAAGTCTGGACTCAGAGGACTGGACCCATTTTCTTTTTTGTTAGCTGAGACGGCACGGGCAGCTGAGGCCCTACTCAAGGCCATCCCATTCACGCAACACACACACGCACACGCACACACACACGCACACACACACACACACACACATATATACCCTAGCTTAAGCCAGATGCCCATTTTATCGACCAAGCCCTCTAGGTGGATGAACAGCTGGGTTGACTGTGGACCGACTACCGCA